>NW_007728563.1:423407-423708 GCF_000696425.1 Galeopterus variegatus
AAGGCCACAGAACTAGTTTGTTTCAGAACTTGGACAGGAACCACTGGTTTTGCACACAGGTCTTTTCTCTTCAACCAGGTATAAGTCTTCCACAGGCAAGGTCCGTGTCTGATTCGTTTTTGCCCCCTTGCCTCCTGCTCCTGCCCCAGTATTTCGAGCATGTTCTCAACAGATATTTACTAAATGTATGAATACTAAATTCTATGATGTCAGTGAGAGAACCAGGTAGGAACGGAAAGAGAGCAGCGACACTGACCGATGAGGTACTTGTCATTAGAACAGCCATCTCCAAGGACTGGCC
>NW_007728564.1:0-355 GCF_000696425.1 Galeopterus variegatus
TCCTCCTCTTTCTCTTTATACTTCCTCAAAGTTCCTCTTCTTCTCCGTCTTACGTATGGAGGTTTAAGGTGAGAGAGTCATACACACACACAAAAAACACCAAAGTCACCCATTTGGCCGCTACTGTGGACTTCTCCATCAAAGGTTGCTCCGAGGCTGTCACTATCACTCTTTCCAATTCCAAGTTAGTTAAACAAGCCAACCGCCCTTACCTTTGCTTCCTCTTTGATCAGACCCGCGATTACTACCGCTGGTGGCCTGACACCTGTGGCGGCTGTCCGTATTGGTCATGTAAGATCCACTGGGGGTTAGGGTAAATGGGACAGCCTACTGGTAGGAGACTTTTTCAGTGTGA
>NW_007728564.1:2967-13274 GCF_000696425.1 Galeopterus variegatus
TAAAGTCTGCCAGCGCACTAACCCCAACACTCCTTTAAAACCTAAACCTTTCCCCTCCCCCGAGGCCAGGGGTCACACACCTGCAGCTGATTGGCAGGTGGATTTCACTAACATGCCGCCTGTACGACGCACCAGATATCTCCTAGTGTTCGTAGATACCTTCTCTGGATGGGTAGAGGCCTTCCCCACATCTAATAAAAGGGCTATTACAGTGGCGCATTTCCGTCACCAGTGCCATCCTCTCGGGAGGAGCCCTGGGCCACTCTCTGTGGCTGTCGAAGATATTAAATCCAAGTTAGAAAGGGCCCTCACATCCACGGCAGAATCTCTAACCTCCTACAAAAACAAATAACTTCTTTGGCCCAAGTGACCCTCCAGAACAGGAGAGCCCTTGATCTGCTCACAGCAGAAAAAGGTGGCACCTGCCTCTTCCTAAGAGAAGAATATTGTTATTATATCAATGAATCGGGTGTGGTAGAAAATAACATCATTAAACTCACTGAATTAGCTACCAGCCTGCCTGCCCCACCCGACTCCAGCCCATTCTCCTCTCTAATGTCCAACCCTCTCCTAACTGGGTTTGGCCCATCCTCAGCCCCCTCTCTGTAATCCTTCTGGTATGCCTTTTTTTACTTTGTATACTCAAGTTTTTACAAACCCAAGTGGGCAAAATTTCAAACCAGACTTTTAACCAGCTTTTACTTAGAAACTACCAACTCCTAGCTACTGATGAACCCTCCCCCTCTTCTCGGAAACTCCTCACCACATGCTGATAAAACATACAGGACGCGATGGATTGCCTTCCTAGATGCCCTTTCCTCCGATGCCTGGCTACTACACCCAGTTTTTACACATCAGGAGTGGAATCAACAGATTATCCACCTTATGGCTGCAGGGAACTTTCATCTATTTCACCCCCCAGGAGGCTCTTTTATATTCCACCATATTATGGGGTCTCCTGACCATATTCCTCCCTGACACTCCAACCCCTTCCCAAACGACGCCCCCTACCAGCAAGAAGTAGCCAGAGAGAAAAAGGACGTCACCCCTATTCTAACAAAAAGGGAGGAATATTAGGTCATATGAGAACCCTTTTTCGGCCGCACCTCATCATGGCGCTGGCTACCCTTCTCTTCCGCCTTTTTCCTTCCTGCCGGCGCGAATCACACGCCAATCAGTGCAGGCTCCCTGCTTCTGGCCCCTTAGCAACATAATGTGTCCAATCCCCAAACGCCCTGTGTCCCCTGTAAACCTATCAACTCTCTTCTAACCCTATAAAACAGATGTACTAGCTAAATAAAATCGGAACTTCTCCGGCAAGCTGCCTTGCGTTTGTGCCTCATCCTTTCAGTTTCCTCTGCACAGGACTTAAATGCCTATATGCTACATGTCTGATAACTCTCTGTCAGGATAGAACGCGGAGGTAATGACTTTTTTTTTTAAACAACTCAAACTTTTCTCAGATCTCTAATATCCCTTTAAGATCCAAAATCTTAGAAAGACTATACACCCTAAGTATGACCATTAATAAGATATACCCCTTTGTGGAGTATGCATAAAGCAAATGTACTTTACAGGGCCTGGTTTTCCAAAGCCTTGCAGTTTCAAATATTGACCTTGCAAAGGACTGGAAATTTTCCCCAGGCTATATATAGTCTCTGTAGTAAGATAAGGAATTGTAACACAGAAAGGTTGCTGGCTCAAAGACAGACAAGTTACTGATTGATATGTAAAGATACTGGGAAATTGCCATCTTCAAGAGAATGTTTGCTAAGATCAAGCTTTTGTTGGTGGATCAACTTAACTTCTTGAAAATTGCATTACAGAATGTCACCTTGCCTGCCTTACTGAATGTAACCAGCTTCTCTTGTTAAGCTTGTTAAACTATACTTGGCAAAAACCCCACCTATGGTCTCTTCCTGGAACTTCCTGGTCTGGAGAATAAATGCGGGAAGAGAACCCCAATTCATGGTTAATTTCCCAAATGGAAGGAATGCCTCTTTCAAGGGTTCTGGGAGATTAACCCCTTTTTGGGCCTTCTCACTGCTCTGAAGAAATGGGCTTTGAGTAATCTTTGGCAGCTCCATCACCCAGTTCAAGGGTTCTGGGAGATTAACCCCTTTTCGGGCCTTCTCACTGCTCTGAAGAAATGGGCTTTGAGTAATCTTTGGCAGCTCCATCACCCAGGGGAAATGGGGTGACAAATCCATAGGAGGCAAAGCAACACCCCTTTGAACACAAAGCTGACACCAGCCAGTTTTTCCTAATGTTAAAAAACTCAACAGAGACTGAAATAACAAACCCTACTATAAATATAAATCTAAAGAAATTAAATCAATAGATAAAGCCAGTATTTCATTTTAAATAAAAATGTTCATCTCCATTCTCAATCCTAAAACTAATAATTGTGCCAATCACCAAACAGCTTTCAAAAGGGAAATAAGTAATAAAGGAAATGAGTGAAAATTCAAAATCTGTACTCCACTCTCATTTCCTCCTCAATATATTCCATAAATAGCCCAAGCCATCTAGAATTCTTTCTAATCTGGCCATTCCACTGACATCTCCATGGAATATCCTCTAAAATGAATTCCCCAACTCCCCCTCCACCTAGTTTTTCCCCACCCAGCCACTATCACCTCCCACACCACCCACCAAACCATTCTCCACACAGTGCTCCACAAAAGCAAAATTCACTTTGCCATTCCCCTATTTAAAAACATCCACTCTTTACCAAATGTAGAATAAAGTATAAACTTGTTAAAATGGCTGACTTGGTCCTGAGCACCAACCACATTCAAATCTTTACCATTCATTGAATACCTCCGTACTTTTACATATGCTTTCCCCTACATCTAAAATGCCCTTCTCCCACTTTTAAGACCTATCTCAAATCATCTCTACATGAAACACTTCCCCAAATTTCAAAACAGAATTATATACTTCTTCCTCTGTGTTCCCACAGAACTTCCCACTTGCTATATTTTAATACTTATCATAATATGTTATATTTATATAATTACAGGGAGCAGTATAGAGCACCAGCTAACAAGAGAAGCTTTGACATATTACAGATTTAGGCACAACACACAATCTTCCATCTAGTAGCTTTACAGCTTTAGACAAATTGATTACCTCCTTCTAGGACTCATTTTCCTCATAAATAAAATTGGGATCATACATGTATCTAGCTCAAAGTGCTGTTGTGAGTACATTCAGCACTGCCCACCTTGAGGCTAGTAAACATTCACAGAACAGCAGCTCAGCTGAGAAGAGAATAGAAGAACCGCAGCTATCTGTCTCAGATTAGAGGGAGAGGTGAGGCCTTCCCCTACAAGAGGAGTGACTATGTCTAAAGCTATCTCACAGAGAGAACAGGAAGATGGTATAGTAGGAAGCACCAGGATTCTGTCTCCCCACCTCAACAATTCACATGCAGAATCTGTCTTAAGTAACTAATTTGAAACTCTGGAGTCTATTGAAGGCTTGTGACTTCTAGCAGAAGGCTACTTCTAGTGGAAGGCCCGATGGATAAATTGTGGTTAATTCTGGTCAACGTCAGCTCTGAGCACAGTAGCAGCTACCCATCCTTCACGCCCAGCTCAGTGACAGGCAGCTGTCCAGGTACCAGAGTGGGCAAAAAGGACCTTGCCCTCCAAATACCAGAAATCTATGCTCTGAATGCTGATAGCTGTTTCTGATCACAAAGGTACAAGGAGGTGGGTGGACACTGTGGTTGTACCTCCCCCACTTGTTGCCAGCCCTTCCCCCTCAGACTGAAGTGACTTCCACAGGATTTAAAGAGCCAGTGCCCTTCCTCCCTCCTTCGTTTTTCTCTTTTCCCTCTTTTGGAAGCCAGACATTAAAGACTAAGACATTCAAAAACAACTGTATATAAAGGAAAAATTAGAAAGTGACTGCACATGTCCAGGGGAAGGCTCAAGCTCGAAGAAGACCTAAGACCTTAAGATTACACCTCAGACTGACCCTTGGCATAGAGACAGTCTACAACAAAAAAACAAAAACAAAAAATAAAAACAATAACAAAAAACAACAAACCCTGGGGAAGAGGGAGAATTTAATTTCTACAGTTACATTATTAGATTCGGATGTCTAGTTTTCAACAACAACAACAAAAAAATCACAAGGCATACCAAAAACAAAAAGCAAAAAAACAGCAAACTATTCAAAGGAAAAAATAAATCAACAGAAACTATCCCTGAAAAGGACCTGACGGCAGATCTACTAGACAAAGACTTTTTACTAGATCTACTAGACAACAACTGTCTTAAAGATGTTAGAAAAAATAAAGGAAAATGTGATAAAAGTCAAGAAAACCATGTATGAACAAAATGGAAATGCCAATAAAAAGACAAAACCTAAAAAGAAACCAAAAAGAAATTCTCGAGTTGAAAAATACAATAACCGAAAGGATGAAAAATTCACTAGAGGGATTCAAAGGCAGATTTGAAGAGGAAGAAAAAAGAATCTGTGAATTTGAAAATGAAGAAACCTGAACAGAACCTAGGGGACCTGTGGGACACCAAGCAGATATATATACACTGTGGCAGTCCCGGAGGAGAGAGAGAAAGAGGCTGAGAGAATATTTGAAGAAATAATGGCTGAAAACTGGCCAAATTTGAAGAAAGACATGCATACAAACACCCAAGAAGCTCAATGAACTCCAAGTAAGATGAACTGAAGAGAACTACCCAGAGACTTGTTATAATCAAACTTTCGAAAAGACAAAGAGAATCTTAAAAACAGCGAGAAGCAATTTGTCACATACAAAGGATCAACAGATAACTGATTTTCAGCAGATTTCTCATCAGAAACTTTGGAGGCCAGAATGCAATAGGAAAATATATTCAAAGTGCTAAAAGAAAAAAAAATGTCAATAAATTGCCAAGATCCTATATCTGGCAAAACTGTGCTTTAAAAGTAAGGGAAAAATTAAGATACTCCCAGATAAACAAAAGCTGAGGCAATTAGTTACAACTAGACCTGCCCTGAAAGAAATGCTTAAAGGAATCCTACAAGGTGAAATGAAAGAATTCCAGACAGTAACTTAAAGACATATGAATAAATAAAGATCTCAATAAAGGTAAATACATGGGCAATTATATAAGTGGTCTTCAAAAAGTTCATGGAAAGATTCATGTTATCTTTTAATTCCATTTTTCCATGAACTTTTTGAAGTACCCTAGTAAAAACTTGTGTTATTGTAACAATGGTTTACAACTCCACTTTTGTTTTCTACATGATTTGAGACCAGTACATTAAAAAAAATCATTATTCTAAAAGTAAGTGTTATTGTAACTTTGATTTGTAGCTCCACATTTTGTTTTCTACATAATTTAAGAGAATAATGCATTTAAATTAATTATTACTTTATATTTGGGGGCACACAATGTATAAAGATGTAATTTTGTGACATCAACAACTGAAAGCGGTAGGAATGGAGCTAGAAAGAAATGGAGAAGGCAGGACTCAGAAAAAAATGGAGTCTTTGTATGTTATCGAAGTTAAGTTGGTGTTAACTGAAATTATTCTATTATAACTTTAGGGTGTTTAATGTAATCCCCATGAAATATACCCAAAAGGAAATAAAATATTTAAAAATTTTACTACAAAAAATTAAGCACAAAAGATGACAGTAATGTAGGAAATGAGGGACAAGAACCTATAAGGCATACAGAAAACAAATATTAAAATGATAGAAATCTCTCCCTATCAATAATTACTTTATTTATTTATTTGTTTTGGGGTTTTTTTGGCTGCTGGCTGGTACAGGGATGGGAATAGGGATCTAACCCTGGACACTGGTTCTGTCAGCATCCCACTCTAACCAACTGAGCTAACCAGCCAGCCACCTTATCAGTAATTACTTTAAATGTAAATGGACTAAATGGTCCAGTCAAAAGACCGAGATGGGCAGAATGAATAAAAACACATGATCCAACTATACCTTGTCTCCAAGAAACTCATTTTAGATCCAAAGACACAAACAGCATAGCCAGTTACTCAGTTGGTTAGAGGGTGGTATTTGGGTAACACCAAGTCAAGGGTTCTCCCCATACCAGCCAGCCACAAAAAAAAAAAAAAGACACAAACAGATTAAAAGTGAAAGGATGGGGGAAAGGGGAAGGGAGATGGATGTTGGGGGTAACTGGGTGAGGGACACGGGCCACAAATGCAACTTATGGTAATGGGTATGCTGCCAGCATGAATCTGGCCCTCACATCATGGGCACAAGGGATGACAATCAGCTTTGTATCACATGATGAACACTCATATCCAATTAAAAAAAAAAAACTGAAAGGATGGAAAAAGATATTCCATGGAAACAGTAACCAAAAGAGAGTGGCGTAGAGCTATATTAATATCAGACCAAACAGACTTTAAATTTTAAAAGGTTATAAGAAATAACGAAGGACGTTACATATAAATAAAAGATTACTTACATTTATGCACCTAATGACCATCAAAATATATGACAAAAAACCAAACAGAATTAAAGGGCGGCGTAGAGCTATATTAATATCAGACCAAACAGACTTTAAATTTTAAAAGGTTATAAGAAATAACGAAGGACGTTACATATAAATAAAAGATTACATTTATGCACCTAATGACCATCAAAATATATGACAAAAAACCAAACAGAATTAAAGGGAAAAATAGACAATCCTACAATAACAGTTAAAGGCTGCCAATACCCTTCTCTTAAAAATGGGTAGAACAACGAAACAGGAGATAAGTAAGGTATAGAGGACTTAACACAATAAACCAACTACATCTAACAGACACGTACAGAACAACTTGACCAAACAACAGCAGAATACACATTCTTCTCAAGTGCACATGGGACATTTGGGACATTTTGGACATTTTCTAGAATAGACCATATGCTAGGCCACAAATTAAGTTTTAATAGATTTTAAAAGATAGATGTCATACAAAGTATCTTCTCTGACCACATGGAATGACACTAGAAATCAATAACAAAAGTAAACCTGTTATAACAAAAGTAAAATTGACAAAATTGTGGAAACTAAACAACACACAAGAGAAACTGAAAAATAGAAACAAATAAAAACAAAAACACAACATATCAAAACTTATGGAATACAGAAAAAGCAGTTTTCAGGGGAAATTTATAGCTATGAACACATATTAAAATCACCCCCACGGGGAGAAAAAAAAAATCATCTCCACAGGGGGAAAAAGTGGGGTGCATACACCAAAATGTTTAATCACCTTTGTGTGATTTGGTTGATGGAATTACAAGCAATTTTTGTTCTGTTCCTTTGTGCTTTCTGGCATTTGGTATATGCAAGTTAATAAGAAAAAAGTTACACACGCTTAAAAATCTGATCCATCACCTAGAAGCAGCGTCTAGCACAAAGTTAATGCTCTATAAACATTTGCTAAATGAAGAAATTTCTGTCACGTGTTTAGTTTTGCAAGCAGGCTTATATGCATTTCTTTCTTTGCTTATCACAATCACGTCTTGGGTAGATAGGGCAGGTTATTATTATTACCCCTAGAAAATAAGGCTGAGAGTTCAGAGATAACTAAATACGGACTAGGCTGTAACTTACAACCAAAACTTCTAAGTTTTCAAATTCAGAGTTTTCTTACTGTACTACTAAGCCCCCAAAGTAGATTCCTACTCATAGTCCCAAGTCAGAGAGCTGATTCACTTATACTGTTTGACAGGAAGCAAGCAAAGAAAAATAAAGAAATGCAATTTTTTTCTTCAAGTTTCATTAATCCTTTCAAACAATGAAAAAAAAATATGAGTACTTAAATACCAAATCAAATGGTTCCATAAAGTCCTTGTAACCAATAAACCAGTAGGAGCTAACAGCATCTCTATGTGCCAGACACTGTTCTAAACACTTTACATATAGCTCATTATTTAATCCTAACTTTAATTTTATGAAAGAGATTACTGTCTCTATCTTACAAGTATATATACTGAAACAAAAAGAAATTAAATAACTTGCACAGAAGTTAAATAATCAGTTAGTAAGCTGCAGAGCCAGATTTCAAAATCAGGCAGTTTTGAAAAAGTAAGGCCAAGCAGTAAGGTCAAGTACGTTTTGGAAAAGGAAGGTCAAGACCCAAAAGTAAGGTCAAGGAGTCAAAAACAAACAAAAACTTGGAATAAGTAATGGTATATTTTATCTCAATTCAAGATATTTATAATCTTTAACTGATGGAAAGAATAAAAGCACGCTTTTGATTATTTGAAATTCTAATAATTACAAGTGATCAGTTATTTTCTCTGGTCTAATATACTGAGAACCTAGTAATGAACAATGTTTAAAATAATGACTTTTCCATTGTAAACCAAAGGAATAGTAAACAAAATTATGCATTTAAGAATAAGGGTCAGATTGAAATTCCATATAAACATTAAGAATACTTGTTATGTTAAAAGCACTAGGCAAGACAAACATTAACAGTCACCAAGAAAGAACAAAGTGGACAGCACACACAAAAGGTCGCAGGACAGTATTGTTGGCAATACCTAAGTTGGGTGATAAGGTAACTATGTGCAATTATTTCAAAATGTTAAGGATATCCAAAATATGTAAGGCTCCAATCACAGCACGATGTTAAATACTTTGAAAGCCATTAATAGATGACTATGATGAATTAGTTGTAAACCCGTAACTATTAAAGTTGCTTTGATAAAAATATTTGGCTTTCAACTACGAGAAATTCACAGCACTGTTCTATAGTAAGTGCTTCTTAGCTTTGTAAAACAAAAAAGCTAAGGCATTAGTTTTTTGGGTTTGTTTTTCAGCAAAGAGCACATAACAAAAGGAATACACCCACCACCTCCCAAAATGACTACTCCTGCAAGAGACCATTACTAAGGAATTTCTCCTCTAAGCAGCACTTCTCAAACACAGCTATAATTTAGAATCATATAAGGACCTTTTTTTTTTTTTTGTCTTTTTTTGTGACCGGCAACGGATCGCAACCCTCAGTGTCGCGCCCGCACCGGCCCGGGACCGGCCACGGGATCGCAACCCTCGGTGTTGCTCCCGCCCCTCGCTCAGCCAGTGAGCGGCCGGTCTGTATGTGGGATCCGAACCCTCAGTGAGAGCGCCACTGCGCTTCCCAAGCGGCGTACTATAGCAGTGCGCCACCGGGCCGGCCCATATAAGGACCTTTTTTTTTTTTTTGTCTTTTTTTGTGACCGGCAACGGATCGCAACCCTCAGTGTCGCGCCCGCACCGGCCCGGGACCGGCCACGGGATCGCAACCCTCGGTGTTGCTCCCGCCCCTCGCTCAGCCAGTGAGCGGCCGGTCTGTATGTGGGATCCGAACCCTCAGTGAGAGCGCCACTGCGCTTCCCAAGCGGCGTACTATAGCAGTGCGCCACCGGGCCGGCCCATATAAGGACCTTTTTTTTTTTTTTGTCTTTTTTTGTGACCGGCAACGGATCGCAACCCTCAGTGTCGCGCCCGCACCGGCCCGGGACCGGCCACGGGATCGCAACCCTCGGTGTTGCTCCCGCCCCTCGCTCAGCCAGTGAGCGGCCGGTCTGTATGTGGGATCCGAACCCTCAGTGAGAGCGCCACTGCGCTTCCCAAGCGGCGTACTATAGCAGTGCGCCACCGGGCCGGCCCATATAAGGACCTTTTAAAACACTAATACATAGCACCCACTCCAGACCAATTAAATCAGAATATCTGGGGATGGTACAAGTGTTTTAAAACCTCCCCAAGTGATTCTAATGTGTAGCCAGGGTTGAGAACCACTGTTCTAAGGATATCTAAACTCTCCATGTTATCACTTCATATAGAGCTTTTGTCCTTAATTGTCTGAAAAAGTATTCAGTCATTTTATTCAGCCAATTTGTCAACAACCAAGAGAGTAAGACAAATAAGACCCCTCCACTATTAAATGGGGAATTAACTGTAAGTACACTTAGCCCAACATATTAGACAAAAATCAAGGCAAAAGGATCCCATTAACGTTTTGGATAACAGGATAAGTTCAATTAATATGTCAAATATGACAATGACCAAGCTATTTCTATTTTTTCAAAACCTAGATTTTACAATCCATGAAATGGCGCCACACTTTCTGATGCACTCAAGTGTCCAATAATTCCAAAACAGCCACACTGAAACAACTGTTAACCTTGAAACCAAAAGCCCCAAATGTATCATTAAAAAAAAAACACACTTGGGGCCGGCCCGGTGGCACACTGCTACAGTGCGCCGCTTGGGAGCGCGGCGGTGCTCCCACCGAGGGTTCGGATCCCACATATGGACCGGTTC
>NW_007728564.1:14229-26728 GCF_000696425.1 Galeopterus variegatus
GGATCCCACATCGAAACCGGTACCCGCTCACGGGATTAGCAAGGTGTGGGTGCAGCACTGAGGGCTGCGATCCCGTTGCCGGTCCCGGTCCGGTACGGGCGTGACACTGAGGGTTGCGATCCGTTGCCGGACACGAAAAAAGACAAAAAAAAAAAAAAAAAACACACTCCTGGCCTGAATATGGTGTTGCAACACCAAGGTTAAGGGATTTCAGCCGCCAAAAAAATAAACAAAATAAAAACAAAACAAAAAACAAACAAAAAATCCCCCTACCCAACCAGCTGCAAAAAAAAGAAAACTAAAGAGTACTTAAACTGATGTTTACGGTTGTATAATTGCCAGCAAAGCAAATCTTTTCATGCTTTCACGCAGAGGATATCCCTGAAAAGTCAAGACTGTCAGAACCCTGCCTACATTTCTGTATTTGGCTATTTAACAGTTTCACAGGAAAACTAAATAAAATAAGCTTCAAAAGAAAGTATTAAAGTATGCTGTTCTATTATTCAAAAATACTCCTACAGGTCCACATCCTTTATTCAAAATCCTTGAGGACAAATGTGATTCGGAATTTTTCAGATTTTAAAAAGATAATATGGTGTTTATACCCTAACATGAGGGTCTAAAACAGCACCAATAATCAAACTAATATTCCAACTGCAAAACATGACTATTTTCCAAGTGAAGTGAATACAGATTATTAAGTAGCCCCCTGTCGGTAAAAGCCAGCAATTATTTTGCTGCAAACATCTGGAAAAAAAACTTTCTTTTTCAGAGCTTTGGGTGAACCTGTAACTCAAGATTTCTCTTTGATTTTTAATAAACTGCAACTGGGCCGGCTTGTGGCTCACTCGGGAGCTTGTGGTGCTGACAATACCAAGGCCATGGGTTCGGATCCCATATAGGGATGGCCGGTTAGCTCACTTCGGAGAGTGTGGTGCTGACAACACCAAGTCAAGGGTTAAGATCCCCTTACCAGTCATCTTTTTAAAAATAAATAAATAAATAAATAAATAATAAACTGCAACTGGTCTTCAGGAAAAAAAGTCACTATGATGAAAATATCCTTTGAATACCACTGTAATTCTAAAGAAACAACTCAAGTTTATTATGATAAACCCATGAAAAAGTGGTGCCCAACACTTTTCATGATTAGAATAGCATGTTAAGTATCCCACTTAATTTTCTTAACACAATTTTGGGCAAGACCAACATTTGCATGAACATTTGCATGTTTGCTGACTAAAGTCTGAAGCAGACAGCCAGATGTAAAAAAGGGGCAAATCAACATGCATAGTTCACCTAACTTTCTATCTAGCAGTATGGCAACAACACAGGTCTTTGAAGCTAAGCAGACTGATGTTCTCAACTAGGCTCAACCACAAAGGAAAGTTACTAGTGCACTCTAACCTCCAGTTTCTTCACCTGTAAAATGGGGATAAGAATACCACCTACCTCACTATATTTTGAAGGGGATTAAATAAAGTAACATTTGAAGTCCCTTACTTACAAATAGCCAATACAGATGCTCAACTTATGATGGGGTTAGGTCACAAAAAACCCATCATAAGTTGAAAATACTGTTAAGTCAAAAATGTATTTCATACATTTAACCTACCTATCAAACTTACCATAGCTTAGCCCAACCTACCTTAAAGGTGCTCAGAACACTTAACATTAGCCTACAGTTAGGCAAAATCATCTAATAAAGCCTGTTTTATATGATAAAGTTGAACATCTCATGTAATTATTTTATGATAAAATTGAATATCTCATGTAATTTATTGAATACTTGCAGTGAAAGTGAAAAACAGAATGCTGAATGGATACTCAAAGTACAGTTTCCACTGAATGCAAATTGCTTTCACACCATCCTAAAAATTGAAAAATCTCATTCATCAAACCATTATAAGTCAAGGACCATCTGTATTAATTCCCTCCACCTAAACTACTACTACTTTTCCAAAGACTATCTATATGCTGGAGGGGCTCAAATATGACTTGCCTACAAGTTGTCAGGCAAATTTTATAATATAAAACCCACCATAAAAATATGACTTCCAAACTTCAAAAATTCAATGTACATTAAAATGATGGCTAATTTTTGAAATCAGGGCAGCTTCTCAAAACACATTCTAACCAAGCCTACCCACTCTCCCAATACCCTTTTGTTTTCTACACAACTAACCACATACACAAAATGGGGGGTAAGTGAAAATAAACTACTATACTGAAAAGTGGACCCTTTTTACTTGAAATACAATCACCAGAAGAAGCCTAGGTTTTGCAGATAAAACAAATCATTACAGTTCTAAGACTTCATCACTTATACACAAACACTGTCCAAAGAACCCACAGTTTTAAGTGCATTTAGGAAAAGACAACAATCCAAAATCCAACTTTCATAAAACCACCCACTGAATGAGAAAACTATTAAGACGAAATTTTGGGAAGATTTTGCATCTAATGGATATTTAAACTTATTGTTAAATGTACAAAAATATGGAATCCTTTGCTACTACTTATTCTAAATTCAATTTGTTTTAGTTCCATTCCAACTCAAGAATTTTTCAGGTCACTGAATGGGTGTAAAAGCATAACAAGTTCTGAGCTGGTTCAATGCTTCATTGTTGATAATCTCCCCAAAGTACAGCACATAACCTGGACAACTAGATCTCCACCAAGTCCAACTTAAGAGAAGATATTTATGCAAATTAGCATGTCTCTTGTGAAACAGAAAGCTTTCCTTAAGTGTTGCTAATACTCAAAAACTACTTAACTGTTAACGCTACCGTAAATAACCCATTAGGCCCTAGCAGTTCTATCAGTTTTCATAATATCACCTGCCATATGTACTAGTAGAGAGCAGCAAATGGAACCCAAACATTACCCAAACAATTTATGAAAAGAATCTATATTATTCTGTCTAATCCCATGTTACTTAACGTGAAAAGACTTAGAACTAAAAGCAAATGGACCAGCTACCTCACAACTACCTACAAGATTAAATGAGAGTTATCCTCCATACGTACACTTTTTCCATCAGAAACAGGAAACTCCAATGAAATGAAAATAGAGAAAAGCGAATTTTTGCTAAGGCATTGCTTCCAACCCCCACAGTGTAAGTGCACAAATAAAAAAGCAACGGGAGGAAGTGACGGGGCTGGGCGGTCGGTGAGCTCAACTGGAGTCCTAAACATGCCACCCAGCTCAAAGGGTACCCAAAACATCTCTAACAGCTGCAACAAGGAAAAGCGGCGGGGGAAGAGGGTAAATCCGTGGCCTGGGGGGTGGCGGGGGGCCTCAGAGTGCGCCTCCACGTTGTTTCCTCCTTTGCCAACTCCTCTCTCACCTCCCAATTCCCACCCCGCTCCCTCCGTACAGAAAAATACCCAATAAAAGCCGAGGCAGAGAAGACAAAGAGGCAGGAGGAGGCTGCAAAGGAGCGCCCAGAACAATGGGGGAGAGGGTGCGAAACGGGACTCATGAGGAGGACAATGAAGGGGGAGGAGAAGCACTGAGGGAAACGCCGCCGAGACCGGGCCCCGCCAGCGGCGGACGCCTGGAAGCGAGGCCCCGCGGCGCGGGCGCTGTCACCCCGAACGCGGCGGGCTGGGGTGGGCCGGGGGAAGCGGCAAGGCCCGGAAGGGCTGACGGGGCCTGCGCGGGTCCGCGGGCAGCTGCCAGCGGGACTCACCGGCATTCTGGTCTCGGGGCCAAAGGTAGTATGTGGCCGGGATCACGATGAGCGCCACGAAGGAGGTGAGGAAGTAGAAGAAGGTGTTCCCACTGTCATCGTACTGGAACTGCTGCCCTGCCATGGCACCCTCTCCTCCTCCTCGCTCTGCTCACCGCCGCCGCCACGACCCCGCTCCGCGCCCGGGCTCCCAACGCCCCTGGCCGTGTGGCGTAGCTCGGACGCCGCCGCCGCCTCTCCTCCCCGCCCCCACGCTACTTTCGCGGACGCGCCGCCGCCGCCAGTTCTCGCGAGAAGAGTCAGATCCCGCCCCACTCAGTTTTCCCCTACCCCGACCTGTCCCCCACACGCTTGCTAAGGGAGACGTGGCGCGCGCAGCTGTGGAACTCTGCGAGGTCCCGCCCTTAGCCCCACCCACTAAGCCACAGCTCCTCCCCGAGCGCCCGCCGGTCCTCTCCCAGGGCCCGCCCCTAACCTCACAGTCCTTCCCCTTCCTTTCTCCGCTGCCTTAGCCAGCGTCCCACGCCGGCTCGCCGGGCTCCGCCTGTGGGATCCCACCGAAGGCCTCGGGGCAGAGCAGTGGGTGTGGGCGGTTTACCTGGCCGCAAGTGGGGTGCGAAGTATTCCGAGCAGAGTTGAGGCTTCCTTGCCTCACCTCGTGCTACCCGGTCCTGCCCTCTTGCTTTTTAATTGCCCTGGTTGGTGATGTTCCCTGAAGTTCTGGATCCGCTCCTCCAGCACACATTTTGGAAACAAGTGTCATTCAGAATGGGGGGGAGGGGATGGGAGAGTTTGTCATAGTTTTGTTTGTACAGTGGTGTTTGCTACTAGAAGACTGCGATCCATGCTGCGCCCATTTTGCAGATGGGGATCACCCAAGCCCGTACAGAGGGTGCCCTACCCATCCTAGAGCTAATATTTACAGCCACCAGTTCAATAGCGCTTTCTACGACTCAGGCGGTAAACTAAGACCTTTATTGCTTTGTATCGTTTAATCCTCGGGTAACCCGAGGATTCCATAAAGCAAAGCATGGCCGCTCTACAGAGAAACTGAGGCTCAGAGCGATTGCCCAAGGTCACGCACAGTAAGGGAAGGTTTGGGAGTTGAAACCCAGATCACTGTGACGCCACAGAGCGGTGCCCGTGACCACCACATTGCCGTGGACCCCAGCATTTCCCTGAGAGCAGCTGGGACTCTCCCCTCAGGCTGTGGGCAGGAATCTGCGCTTCAGAGACGGCGGGGGGAGCTCTTGCTCTCGGGAGCCTCTGCCTTCCCTGGCTGTGGGATCCCAGTGGCCGCTGTCGGCTGAGCTGGGAGCGGGGCTTGTGCCCTGATCTCAGACTGATCCCACGGCCCGGCGGCAGCTTGGCTGGGTCCTGTCCCGGCGTCTCCATCACCCCTCTGTGGGTCAAAAGAATACCCTGACCCACCTCACAGGGTGGTTGTGAAGATTAAAGGGAATAATTGTGAGAGTGCTTTTCAAAGGAACAAATATGTAATATGCAAATGCCAAATATAACACTAAAAGGGGGGTGCCACAGGCCTCAACCCCACCCCTCCTCCTCCCTCCTTCTCCCACTCTAATTCCTTCCCCTTTCCCCTCTCCCGCTCCTCCCCAACTGCTCCACGACATCATAGAATGTAAAAAAAAAAAAAATATATATATATATATAAACTTAATAAAAAGAAAAAAACAAATATAACACTATTTTTAGAGACTCATTTTAAGACTTTATATTCTATTAACTAAGTGCTTTTCAATCTGCCTTCCATTGTCGGAGGAGAAATCTGGTCGCACGTCCTCTTTTATTTCATGTTTTCAAAACTAGTACTTATCATAATCAGTAATGCTTTCCTTCATGATAGATTATGTGCACATGTATTTTCCCTTCCCTTTCAAATTTCCTACCTACCCACTTTGAAAGGAAATTTCTGAGAATCATTTTCTCTGCATTTCCCCCCTCACCTTTTTCTGTGTAAAGTTTCCACAGACTGTATTAAAGGGGGAAAAATAAAACAGAAAAGTAAAGGGAAGATTGGACTATGAAGTCAACACAGCATTGTGATCACCCAAGGCTATTATTCCCAGAACGAACAATTTGCTCTCCTGCAAAAACAAATTAGTCACAAACTTGGCTCATCTGAACTGGGTAAGGATCCTGAAGTTCCTTTGGTTATGTTGACTTTGTTATTAAGTCTTCCCAGGTTTTAATAATGTTGAACTGGGTTTTTTTTTATTACTCCAATTATGTTTTACTCAACATTTGTGTGAAGATAATACATCAGTTTTATGACCTTGTGGCAATATAAATTATTGATGATAAATACTCCACTTCTGACTTTCTTTTTGCAGGAGTAATATTTTCACTGCAGCTGTGGAGTCATGCATAAGAGTGGCTTGAACCAAACTTAACCACGAAATAACAATTTGAACAAATTTCATTAGTTTGCTAAACTCAGACCAATCTAAAATATAAGTAATTTTTTACCAAAGCATATTGAATATTTGGCAATATATCCTCTATTTTCAGAAGTATACATTTTATCCTAAAACTTGACATTACTGAACACAGATATTCTCCAAACCAAATCTAAATCATATCTTTAATTAATTTCATCACCATTTCTAATTCATAGTGATGTTAACCTAACACATTATTTCTATTAAGAGATCATTTTAGTGACATATTTAATATAGTAAATGAATATGGGAGAAACAGAGTTACAAACACATCTTGTCTTTAGTCTAACAGCACATGTTAAAGGGCATTTTAGTATTGTCTCTATATGTCTATGAATGAATATCTTAATTAATTTCATTTGTGTTGTCAGGTAGATATTTCTAATCAATTTTGTTTTTGTTGCTAGGTAGATATTAGCTGTCAAGTGTAGAAAGCATGACTATTTTTAGGTTCCTTTTAATAATTTGTTTTTTCCTTTGAGTGGATCTTCATTGTAAGTCATCCTGGTAGTCGTATTGACTTACATTTATACATACCAAAGTTCACTTGTATAGCTATCAACATTATTCAATTTTCTGCTTAATACAGTTAGCTGCAGAGACTGGAAGGAACCAAATTATTAAGTAGGTACATGCGATTATTTCCAGTCTTCTTTCCTGTCCCCTGCACTATAATAGATCATAACCTTAACTACCAAAGCCTAGCAAATCACCCTAACATTAAACCCCTTATTAAGTTGTTTCAGAGGCAAGATTTTCTTCCATTAAGAGACTAAATTTCTTCTCATACAGATTAACCAGTTCTTTTTTATTTGTCCTTAATAGGGATGAAAAGTTGTCCCCTATCATAATGACAACAGTAACATCAACAAAGCAATGTTTGTACAATACTTATGATTTATAAAAATCTTCCACAACATTATTTCAGTTGAAATTTTAAATCATGACCTACATGTTGGAACTTTGACTAGCTAAAAGGTACTAAATCATTGCAATCCTTTCACTTCCTAACCTGTAATGCCCCTAGAACCCAAGGAAACCACAATCTCATATTTGGAGAGAATGTGAAGGGAAGTATGAGTTGGAAAGACAGGAAGACTAGTTTATGCTCAACAGTTCTAAAAGAGGAATTGAGGACTGTGGTTGTCCTCTAATATTGGGAGTAGGTTTGTAGTTTTTCTCTCTTTTCATGAGTATGTCGGACTTGTTGATATTGTTTTTTTCTGTCCCTACTTTTGGGATTACAAAGCTGAGAATTTATTGTCCTAAAGCCAGTTGTAAACAATGTGTCAGGCTGAGCCTGCGGTGCACTCGGGAGAGTGCGGCACTGGGAGCACAGCAGCGCTCCCGCCACGGGTTCGGATCCTATATAGGGATGACCGGTGCATTCACAGCGCTCACTGGCTGAGCATTGTGCGGCCGGTCTCAAAAAGGACAAAAAGAACAACAACAATGTGTCAACAAACTCAGGTCATTCTTTTATGAATTAATTTTATTACCAATTGCTTTGGTTTGAATGCATCCCCTCCAAAATTCAGGTGCTAAAACTGAACTGCCAATGCCATAGTATTAAGAGGTGAGAATTTAAGAGGTAAACAGTTCTGAAAGGATGGCCAGTTAGCTCAGTTGCTTAGAGCGTGGTATTGTAACACCAAAGTCATGAGTTTGGATCCCCCTCCTGGCCAGCCACCAAAAAAAAAAAAAAAGAGGTGATTAGGCCAGGAGGGCTCCTCCCTCATGAATGGGATTAAAGCCCTTATAAAAGAGGCTTCATGCAGCATTCAGTGTTTGGTTGTCTTGCCATTCTGCCTTCCACCATGTGAGGACACAGTGTTCCTCCCTTCTGGAGCATGCAGCAACAAGGTGCCATCTTGGAAGCAGAGACTGTGCCCCTCACCGGACACTGAACCTGCTGGCACCTTGATCTTCGACTTCGCAACCTCCAGTACTGTGAGAAATAAATTTCTATTCTTTATAAATTACAGAGTCTCAGATATTTTAGTATAGCAACACAGATGGGCTAAGACACCAATGCATGGAAATTGCTTAATGAAAATATAAAGATTGATATTGTACATTAAGCCATAAAATAGAACTGTTGGGAAAATAGAATAATTTAATCAGGCCCCATCACCTTAGATCTGGTTGGGGGTGGTGTAGCACATTCTTTGTAAATTAGTTGTGTGTGGGTGGAGTTAGTGTGCCTGCATGGCACCACCCCTTTGCTGGCATTGACTGCCCTGGGCGTCCACCCCGCATGGCCATGCTCTTGAACCTACGGCTCCAAGGACCTTTTTGCCGGTTACCTGGCTCAGAGCCCTGCATGTGAGGGGTCTGGTGACCCAGCCTAGTGTGTGAAGGGTTTGTGACCCCATCCATGAATGGGTTTGAAGGGTCTGTGAGCTCCAGACCCAGCCCTAGCTCAACAATTGGCCCAGTCAGCAGGATTACAAGCAGGTAAAAGAGCTTGACAATTGGTGTAGTCTACAACAGGATTCTGAACAGATACAGGAGCCGAAAGCCCTTGGAAGAAGGATGAAATATGGCTATCCTTGAGCATGTGGTGCCCAGTGGCCACTTTTTTGCTAACCAGAGCCTGGCTGCTGCTCACTATGCTGCAAACTGATCAAGATTTGAAGAAGAAAGCAGAGTTGTTGGAAGCAAGGATGATTGTCCTGGAGGATGGCGTGCAGTGACTGGCCACTCCTGCCTCTCACACCAGGGAAGATGACGAACCCAGTGGTGAGTTGGGGAAACTGTGCATCTCCAGGCATGACCTGTTGTGCATCAGAAAATGAAGCACAAGGGCCGGCCCGGTGGCGCGCTGGATGATGCGCTGCTTGGGAAGCGCGGTGGCGCTCCCGCCCGAGGGTTCGGATCCCACATGCAGACCGGCTCCCGCTCANGATCAAGATTTGAAGAAGAAAGCAGAGTTGTTGGAAGCAAGGATGATTGTCCTGGAAGATGGCGTGCAGTGACTGGGCACTCCTGCCTCTCACACCAGGGAAGATGACGAACCCAGTGGTGAGTTGGGGAAACTGTGCATCTCCAGGCATGACCTGTTGTGTATCAGAAAATGAAGCACAAGCAGCCTATGGGACCAGACAGACAACCAGTGGGCGATCTACAGGTGACCCAGTTCTCCACCTATGTCCCGTATACCCAGGCTGAACTGGTTGACTTGGGGAGACAGTAAAGCAGCAGAAACAGGGAGAGCCCCTGGCTGCTGCAGCTATGGGACCTAGGAGTGGATGGTGTAACCTGCTCTGGAGACGATGTAGTAAATGCAGGTCACATTTGTCCAAAGGCAGATGGCTCACTGGGTGCCACTTAAACCCAATGGCTGGCCAGGTACCGTATAAACCCGAGAAAGCAGATGGCTCAAACAGGTGCCATATAAACCTGAGAAAAGAGTGACTGAGTGAATGCAGTTGTTCAAACTGTGGGTGAACACTGCAAAACTGCCCAAGACTGTGAGTGAATAGCTGGTGTAAGCCGAGCTGATTCAAGTAATTCAGGAGCCAGGGATGGGGCAGCTAGATTCTGATAGCCAAGACAATGAAAAGGCCCTGAGGGCATTTCAGAAGTTTGTGAGAGTGCCCCTCCCATCACAGAGGCCTAGGAGAAGTGAGTTTCTCTGGAGGACAGACCCAGGGCACTGCTGCCCTTGGCAAACTGCGCCCTGCATCCCAGCCACTCTGGATGGAGCAATCCTGCCTCAGCACCTCCGAAGAGCAAAAGCCAAAGACCTTGGTGGCATTCACATTGTGTTAAGTTTGCAGGCAGACTCCACCTAGATTTCGGAAGATGTATGAAAAAGCCGGGGGACTCAGGCGGAGACCTGCTACAGGGGTGGGGCTGCTACGGAGGTCATCTACGGAGCAATGTGGCGCAGAAAAGTGGGGTCAGAGCCTCCAGAGAGAACCCCCCACTGAGGAAATGTCTAGTGGAGCCAGAGTGGTGGGACTGCCACCAGGAACCCAGAACCGTGGGGCTGCTGGCAATGTGCAGTGCCAGCCCGGAAAAGCTGCAGGCACCAGGGCAGCTCAATGGGCTGCACTTGGTGGAGCTGTAGGAGCGAGGTTGCCTAACACTTTAGGGGTCCAGGTGCCCCAGTGTACTTAATGTTTGCCCTGTTTGGGTTTTGGATTTGTTTGGAGCCTGTTTTTCCTTTCTATTCCTCCCTTCTGGAATGGGAATATATACCCAATGTCTGTCCCACTGTATCTTGGAAGTAGATAAACTTATTTTTGACTCTTTACAGGTTCACGACTAAAAAGAGTTTTGCCTTTAGTCTCATGAGATTTTGGACTTTTGAGTTGGTGCTGCAACAAGCTATAGACTTCTGGGACTGGGACGGAATGTGTAATATGTGAATGTAAGGGTCGTCTATCCTTGCTAAGGGAACATCGCGGAAGATTCTGAATGCATAGATTGTATGGCGAGAGACCCTGAAAGGGTGGATTGTTGGGAAAATAGAATAGTTTAATCAGGCCCCATCACCTTAGGTCTGGTTGGGGGTGGTGCAGCACATGCTTTGTAAATAAGTTGTGCATGGGTGGAGTTAGTGAGCCTGTGTGGCACCATCACTTTGCTGGTGTTGACTGCCTCAGGCATCTGCCCTGTGTGGCCATGCTCTCAAACCTATGGCTCCAAGGAACTTTTTGCCAGTTACCTAGCTCAGAGACCTGCATGTGAGGGGTCTGGTGACCCAGCCTGGAATGTGAGGGGTCTGGGGACCCAGTCTGGTGTGTGAAGGGTTTGTGACCCAGTCTGTGAATGAGTTTGAGGGGTCTGTGAGCTCCAGACCCAGCCCTAGCTCAACAAGCACTTAATAAAATTTTCCACCCAGATCAAAATATAACTTGGGAGAGTGGTCATAAATAATGGAAGAGTTTGCTATAGGCAATTTCAAGAAAAAAAATTCTTAATAGACATTAAAACTTAAACTTAGAAAAAACATCAAACATCTTGTTAAAAAGTACATATTTGTGGATCCTGAAGTGTATAATGGGCCGGCCCGGTGGCACACTGCTACAGTGCGCTGCTTGGGAAGCGCGGTGGCGCTCCCGCCGAGGGTTTGGATCCCACATACAGACCGGTTCCCGCTCACTGGCTGAGCGAGGCGCGGGAGCAACGCCGAGGGTTGCAACCCTGTTGCCGGTCCGCGGTCCGGTGCGGGGGCGACACTGAGGGTTGCGATCCGTTGCCGGACACGAAAAAAGACAAAAAGGAAAAAAAAAAAAAATTGGGGGACCTCATTAAGAAAAAGAATATAAAATTACAAAACTAGGTATAAACATTCATCTTTATTTATAATATATTGTAAGTGCCACATGTTTGTACTCTACAAACAGAAGAATTCTGAAAATTCTATTTTGCATGATTTCTATCAGAAAATTTTTGTTAATAGGGGACATTTATTATTGTGTACCTACATATTGAGTACATTTGTACAAAGAGAGATTTTCCTTTTCCTTGGTTATACAAAGTTCAACCAAGAGAACCAAATCCTCTGCTTACAATTTTAGTATGAAAGTGGGAGAATTTTCACAGAGTAGTTCCTGATTCGTACATTTCTTATTTGTTTTTGGCAGCTGGCTGGTATGGGGATCTGAACTCTTGACCTTGGTGTTACAAGGGGCACTCTAACCAACTGAGCTAACCAGCCAGCCTGATTGGTACATTTCAAATGATGTTTCTCCTCCACTGCCTAAATATTTCAGGTGCCAGGCCCCATGGGATACATTGACATCATGAATCAAGGCTGGGTGAGTTGAAAGTGGCAACAACTATATGCAGAAGTAACTGTAAACAACATAAATACATCCCCCTAACTCCAGGGGAGTGAGTAGCTGTAATCACTACAGGGTTTCCAACTCTCATGACTAACCTCAGATTAGCACAGACTCAAAGCATCCCCCGTAGAGCTGTTCGATAATCAGCCAAGAAGTTTCAGCTCAGCAAGAATTCCCAGTCCACCAAAAGCACATTGATAACAGTAATGTAGTGTTATCACTAACAAATCAGATAGGGAGAGGAGGGACACTTTGACCTACAAATTGACTAGACTCAGCCCTCATTTGAATTTCTGATTCACTGGACAAGTTGGCAAGAGATCATAAGTGTTAAATAAATGAATAGACTTGCCCTATCCTATAGGTTAAGTCACCTTGCTTTGGTAGGTAGCGAAACAATGGCCAGACCTATATGACAATAGAACTCTGACCCACGACCGTTATAGCAGTCAGTCCAGGAAATCAGATCATGACCTCTGTAGAAATGGGCCTAGAACATCAAGACTTGGTTAGTGGTTACCAGCTTCCCAATTTTTTGCCCCCAC
>NW_007728564.1:26926-59047 GCF_000696425.1 Galeopterus variegatus
TGAAACAATGGCCAGACCTATATGACAATAGAACTCTGACCCACGACCGTTATAGCAGTCAGTCCAGGAATCAGATCATGACCTCTGTAGCAATGGGCCTAGAACATCAAGACTTGGTTAGTGGTTACCAGCTTCCCAATTTTTTGCCCCCACTTCCAAATCAGAGTCAACCAGCCAAATACGCTCACAAGGACCAATCACGAAGGATGCCCCACTTCTAGTTAGCCTGCCTCTAGCTTCTCCATACCAGCGACCTCCAATCAGAGCACACCAAAAGCCTTCCTTTTTCCTCTCTACAGTTTCCCCACTTTCCCTGCCTGGCTTTGAGTCTCTGCCAAACCACAAATGTTGGTGGCAGAATCCCCTGCATTAGCAGGCTCTGAATATAGCATCTATTCGTTCTCATTTGGGTGGTGCTTGCTCATTTCTTTGGTAGGTAAATGCTGAATGAATGACTCTTATCTGTTGTTAAGCATAGTATTACCCATATTCATACTATAGCATGGATGTCTTATTGGTGTGCCAAGTGCCTACATCTCCTCTCACCAAAACCAGACACTCTAGGGAAAAAAGCAAACAACAACCAACCTAGGACTCACGTTCACTGCCTGACTCTGAGTCAGAATCACAGAAGTAAGTCTTTTTAGAACCTAAGGAATGTCTTCCTTAGCAAGGACTACTGATTTGACCCTTATAATTAGCCTTTCTGGATGCCTATTTACATGTCATTCCCTGTTCTGGTGGATGAGAAGATGCAACCAAACCCAGTACCATATACAGCTGTACTTTTCAAACTTTTTTTGACCATTATTCGTAACAAGAAATGTATTTTACGTTATGGCTCAGTATATTACTGAAAAACGTGGCATAAAAGAATACCCTCACCATGTGCAATATACTGTCATATTTTTATATCTCATTCTATGTATCTATTTATATTAAGTATAAATTATACATATTAATATATGAAATGCTTTATTAAAGAAATGCTCAACTGCAGTCCGGAAGCTGTCTGAAGGTGCATATGGGTGCTCAATCATAAAATACAGTTAAGACTACCTTAGATAATGTGCATTCTTGAACATTCCTTGTATTATTAGTTGGGGAGCTTCTCACTTAAAGAACTCCTCTAATGCAGTAGTTCTCAAACTTTAGTTGCAGCAAAATCACCTGGAAGGCTTGTTAAAACACAGATTGCTGGGTCCAACCCCCAGAGTTCCCGATTTAGGCACCCCAGGTCAAAATCTGCATTTCTTATAAGTTCCTAGGTGATGCTGATGCTGTTGGTGTGGGGTTCCAATTGCTCTAGTAAATCATTTTTGTAAATCAATAATCCTTTTGCACAGTGAATAATCACTTCCTAGTTAATCTGTCATATGTCAAGTTCACTGAAACAAAGTATATTGTACTGGTTGTATAAATGTAATTTGTGTATGTGCAGGAGGTCAAAAGTAAGGACTTTAGGGAGACAGCCTGCTTGCTGCTTCCTTCTTCTAGCCACCCCAGTGCTCCTTTTCAGGGAATTAACCATTATTCATAAACTTAAACACTGAGACCATGTGCCAAGAGCTCAGCAAGGCTCTAGATTGCAGCCAGCCCGAACATTTGATAAGAAAATATTTCCCTTCAGAAAGCTGAGACCATTTTTCTGTCCTTTTAAAACCATTTAGTTCCTAATGAGTGAGGATCAGGTGCCCTTCCTGAAACAGGAAGATGACCAAAGCAGGCAACTACTTCAGGTTTTGGAGCTACTAATCCACTGGTCTTTAAAAGCAGTATTTCCCAAACCTCCCCCACAAGGAGGAGGAGAGCACCTGGGTTCTGGTTGAAATGACAACCCCTGGGCCCTTGCTGTTTCCCAGGCAGTGAGTTGGGGATGAAGCTTGGTAGTTGTATTTTTAGCAAATACCCCAGGTGAGTCTTAAAAATCAAAGGAGTATGGGAAACACTGTTTTAAGCTATCTTTGAATACAACACAGCTCCCAGAATTGTATTAGCCGAAATAAGAAGATGTTCACAATACTTCAATGGCCCTCAAACTTTACTGGATATAAGAATCACACGGGGAACTTAAAAAATTTCCAATATCTAGGTCATTCTCTATACCAATTATATTAGAGTCTCATCCAGGTGATTCCAGTTGGCAGCTGAATTTAGAGCCAGTGCAATCATTTATATAAGTTAAGCCCCTCTTAATGTTGAAGCATCTTTCACGACTTGTTCCACTGTAACTGCCTCCTATCACCATGACAACCTATATCCTGCTGAAGTGCTGGGGGCTTACATGTTGGAGCCGCAGGGGAGTTCTCGTCAGGTGACCTTGAGGGCTGTTGTCCTACTGAGGCCAGCAGCCTATCAGCTTTTGAAAGCTCTATAAGGGATCAGAAACTACCCCAAAATTTGGTGGCTTCAAGGGTTCCACTCAAAGCTATAAAACAGTGCTTCTCAAACTTTACAGTGTATAAGAATCTCCTGGGGATATTATTAAAATGAAGGTTCTGATTCAAATCTAGGGTGGAGTAGGGAAAATATAGGAAAATGGCCAGGGCCCCTCAGGTGTTCTGAATCTTGCTGAGCATTTGATGTAAATATGCATGTGCGCCCAGGTGTTCCTGGGTTATGGTCTGATGTAGTTGCGCATGTGCACCCAGGTGTCCTGGGTTATGGACTTAGGCATAAAGGACAAGTGGGTCTGATCCACAGTGCCCCTCACCCCTGGGATACCCCCAGGGGGCCACAGGGAGGCCGCTACTGCTGCTGCAGGCTGTTGCTGCCAGCTGTTGCCACCAGTGCCGATGCAAGCTGCTGCTGTAAGCTGCCGCGGCTACTGCTGAGGACTGAGCTCGTGTCATCTGCCAATGGCTCCCGTGATCTTTTCCAATTACCTAGAGTGGACCTGTGTGTAAGGGGTCTGGTGACCCAGCCAGGCATGTGAGGGGTCTGGTGACCCAGTCTGTACAATGGGTTTGAAGAATCTGAGCCCTAGCCCTAATGATACAATTGGGTGTAGTCATGTAGCCTTACGGGTGGGATCTGTGATTTTTGCATTTCTAACAAGCTCCCAGTGATACTTATGCTGCTGGACCATGAAATACACTTTGATTAGCAAAACTGTGGATCCTCCCCCAAATCTAGTGTCAATAGATAAAAGCAGCAAGAGTATGTAGCTATGGGAAACGTGCTAAGATAAAGGGGATGGTGATGTCATGTAGGAAGGATGCTACAAAGCCTATTGAACAGCATAAAAGACAGCATTTGAGAGCTGACCGGTTAGCTCAGTTGGTTGGAGCACAGTGTTCATAACACCAAGGTCAAGGGTTCAGATCCCTGTACCAGCTAGCTGCCAAAAAAAAAAAAAAAAACAGTATTTGAGAAAACAAGTGAGAGAACTGTAGACCAAGCTGGTGAGATAGATCTGAGAAAGTCAAACTAAAGCGTGTGTTCAATAACACTGAAAGGTATGGCTAGATAGAGGGAAAACCAGGTAGCACAGAGGGTAAGAGCATGGGCTTCCAAATCAGATTAAATTTCAGAACGTGGCTCTACTACTTACTACCTATGTGACCTTATGCAAATGACTTAATTTCATCTGGAAAATGGGAATAACTTTTCCTACTTTATAAAGTTTTGTACCTTAGTAAATGAGTGAATGAAAGGCACCCAGCCTGGAGACTGGCAACAGTAGGTCCTCAATAAATGATTGCTACTACTGTATAAATGCAGCCCAGATGTCAAGGGCTTCACCAGATGTAGGCTCATTCATACAATCTTTTTATTTCTTCTTTTATTTTTTCATTCATCCAGTCTTAATGGCTTTCCATCCCTGCTTGTCAGGCTGTAGGACGTCCAACTTCTCACAGAAGTTGTGCAAATAATGGGAGTGGGAGAGTGGGCACCCTTGTGTGCCCATATTGGAATTTCTCATTGCTCTCTGCCATGGCTGATTAGGTTACAATCCTGCAGGCTCAGACTACAACAATCCAGAGAGGCCGTTGGCCTTGCCCTTACCACCTCTGTTGCCCCTGCCTAAATGCCAGAGCCTTTGCATCTTGATTGTTGAAAACCATGTCACTGCTCTTGCAAAAAGAATATACACTAGTATTACCTATGTTGTTTGTCTAGAGTTTGGTGATGGCAATAGTGTGTTCTCTGAAGAAATAGAAGAGCCACTAGAGGAGTCAGTCTCCAGAAAGGATTCTCGAAGGTCACAAAACTCTCAGCTCACACACAAAGGTATTTTATCCCTGAGCACACAAGTGAACTGGAGATGCCAGGGTAGACCTCCACTCTATCCAGAACTGCTCACTACCCACTCTTTGATGCTAAAGGCTTTCTCAGCTCACACACAAAGGTATTTTATCCCTGAGCACACAAGTGAACTGGAGATACCAGGGTAGACCTCCACTCTATCCAGAACTGCTCACTACCCACTCTTTGATGCTAAAGGCTTGTTGCTGATAACATGAATATTTGCTGAATCCTTTACATACATCAGCTCAGCTCATTTCACCCTCAAACAGCCCTACAAAGTAGAGACTGTAACTGCCCCCATTTTCCACATGAGGGAAAGAAGGTTTAGAGAGATTAATAAATATGCCCAGGATCACAAAAGCGGTGAGAAGTAGAGGTGGGTTTTGAATCCAGGTAGTCTGACTCCAGGACAGAGATGCTCATCTTCATGTCCACTCACTAGATTCTTTGTGTTCACTGGTGTTCCCTGCACCGGATTCCTCTTACCTACCACTGCACTCCCCTGGAAACCTGGCTTCCACCTGGGGCCTCCAGTCAATCAGACACGTCTGTATATGTCTTAACCCCAATTGTGGACAGGGTTCAAGCATTCTATCCAGAGGGCTCCTCAATTCTGATGCAAATCAGTGAAGACAAATAGCTGCAAAGTGAAGACAAGACCAGGCTCCACTCTCCAGGAGTATCCGAGTCTCAGTTTCAGCCCAACAAAGTCTCCCAGTCATAGGATTAAGATGATAATGATGGAGCCAGTTTTATAAAGGGCTTGGAAGAACAGACTAAGTTATCTGTACTTTAATCTACTGGAAAACTCTGTGACTGTATCATTATTATAATGGATGGGGGTAAGGAAGACAAAAAGAAATTTAATTTCAGGTTCACTTGCTCAGGCCATCAGTGCCTGTGGGGAATATGAGTTCCAACACTAGCGGTAAGGGCAGCCCAAGGTGCTTTGGGTATAGAGTCCCAACTCCAATGACTGAACATGAGAAATAAGTGAGCAAGAGAATTGTGTGACTGTCATATATACAGTGTTAAGCTGCTATGGCCCATCCCTCATCTGTGGGTGTCAGATGAAGGAGTCCTGAACTGGAATCAGACAGGGAGAGAAAATAAGGAAAAGAGAAGGGGTTAAAGCACACCCCCAAATCCATAATGTGTTAACAAGCATGTAAGTCTTTAAGATGACACACCTCACAACCAGGTTTCCCAAATTATCTGACCACTGCCCCTTTCTAAAAAATGGACGTAACAAGGATCTAGTGTTGTGCAAAGATGTATTTTGGGTCTAGTAGTTTTTTTGGAAAATGAATGCCACTGATGGATTACTTTATCAAGAGTAGTTTTTTGGTTTTTTTTTTTCTAAAGATGACCAGTAAGGGGATCTTAACCCCGGACTTGGTGTCATCAGCACCACGCTCTCCCAAGTGAGCCACGGGCCGGCCCTATTAAAAGTAGTTTTAATGGAGTAGTTGGGATGGGAGAAGCCAGCATGTAGGAGTTAGAAGGGGAAGGAAAGACAGGGAGAAGTGAAGGTGCTCAGCATCTGGACTGTTCTATTAGGAAGGGAAGGAATAGGAATGAGAGCTGGTGGAAGGGCCTTGGAGAGGGAATGCTAATTGCTGGGTTTTTCTTTTTAAATATGGATGACTTTGCCATGTTTATATAACATGCTCTTGGCCCCTCTGNGCCCCTTTCTAAAAAATGGACGTAACAAGGATCTAGTGTTGTGCAAAGATGTATTTTGGGTCTAGTAGTTTTTTTGGAAAATGAATGCCACTGATGGATTACTTTATCAAGAGTAGTTTTTTGGTTTTTTTTTTTTTAAAGATGACCAGTAAGGGGATCTTAACCCCGGACTTGGTGTCATCAGCACCACGCTCTCCCAAATGAGCCACGGGCCGGCCCTATTAAAAGTAGTTTTAATGGAGTAGTTGGGATGGGGAGAAGCCAGCATGTAGGAGTTAGAAGGGGAAGGAAAGACAGGGAGAAGTGAAGGTGCTCAGCATCTGGACTGCTCTATTAGGAAGGGAAGGAATAGGAATGAGAGCTGGTGGAAGGGCCTTGGAGAGGGAATGCTAATTGCTGGGTTTTTCTTTTTAAATATGGATGACTTTGCCATGTTTATATAACATGCTCTTGGCCCCTCTGTTTTTTGTCCCTCATGGGATGCTTCTACCTGCTCTCCTGGGTAGAACATTATAGAAATCATCCTGTTGCTCCACTCTGGGGCTGGGCCCCTCCTGGTCAACTATGAGATTCCCATGCCCATGGTGAAGGGCACCATTCACAAACCTAGTCCCCACTGTGGAGGTTTCTGAAATCTTACAGTCTCACAGCCTCTGACATTGGCCCTCAATGGCCAGTGAGGGGCCAAGCTCTGGTCCCATGAATGGAGAGAAGAATAAATGGTACCATTTGTTCTTAATGGGGCTTACATTTCAGGATGTTGCTAGTTCCCTCTGACCTACATCCTTTAAAATGAAGCACATTTAATCACTGGAAAGAGTGGTTTTCAAAACCTGTCTGGTCACCTTAAGAAATGTGTGTTTCTTCCAGTAACTGCACTCTGGCTCTATCCTGAGAGCTAATGACCTGTCTCATTCTGTTAGAAGAACAAATGCCTGTTCCCTGGGTTAACTAAGAGGAATGTGAAGTCTGGACAGCTCCTCCCTAATTCCTGGCGTGTGTATGGGAGGGTGTGTCCATGTCTGTGAAAGTTAGAGGGCAAGTGGGAGGAGAAGGAAGAAGCCTAGGGAGTGAGTGGAATAGAATATCCAGAAGAAGAGATAGAGACTTATTTATGAATGCTAAACTTTTAACTCTATCAGTGTAGTTATAAATAAGCTTTGCAAGAAAAATACTTGGTATAATTTACCATCTCAAGAGATAATAGTACAAAGCTTTAAAATAATGCTCCCTAAAAACATAGGTTCTAGTTCTGAATATTAACTAACTTTGTAACCTTGGAGCAGTCACTTTACTTTGCACTTCACAATTGTGTGTGTTTTTGTCCACAGAATGATTTAGTATTACACACATTATCTGCCTTCCAAGGATGCCAAGAAGGTCAAATCAGATTATACTAAAATAGTTGTAACTTACATCTGCATAGTACTTTATCATCCACAAAGCATTTCTGCATGTATTATTCCATTTGCATGAAAGAGCTTTGAAAAGTTATAAAGTGCTATGAAAGGACAACACCTAGGTTTGAATACCAGCTCCATCTCTCTCTACTTCAATTTGCTCATCAGTAAAACAGGAATAATAGTTGTATCTACCTCATAGGTTGCTGAAAACATTACATAATATGCTGCACATGAAGTTGTTTGCTCAGTGCCTGCATAGAGAAATATACTCAATAAAACTCGCTTTGTTCCGGTCTATATGCAAATGTCATCTCCTAAAGGCCTCTTCAGGCCAGTCTAAAATATTATATATATAATTCTCTCTGGGGCCACAAGAACTACTTAAATCAAGCAATAATCAGGTTGATGCGGTCTTCCTGGAAATTTTTATTTTCTAGTATGGAGGACCACCAGCAGATGGCAATCAAGGAATATAAAACCTGAGCTTATCCTACTCAAGATTTGGCAAATAGATTTAAGAATGATAAGATGATAAATTTAAGGTAAGCAGACCATTGTATTCCACCTCTTGAATATCAGTTCTTCACAGAGCCACAATTCCTTATGCTCCAAACAAACACATCTTCTTCCACCAGTAACTGAAATGAATGTCTAACTTCAAAAAAGTCACCAGAGACAAATTCTTAGATTCTTTAGGTAATCAAATGGAAACTTTGGTTACTATATGTAAAAGTGAATTAGAGCTTGTTGTCTTTTAGACATTATATTTCCTTTAGAATTTCTGCTAACATCATGAGCCAAGGTAAATGTTATTTGGTATATAAAAATGAACCCTTGTGTAAATGCTTTTCCAACGATAGGAAACATGTAGTCGTGGCAGAATAGAGCGAGGCGTGGAGAAGGGGACCGGACCTTCCCCCCACAACCAGGCACATGCCGCCAGCGCCTTGGGGCCTTCCCAGGGACCAGAGGCATGGAGAAGGGGACCAGACACACCTCACAACCAGGCATACCGCCAGTGCCAAGGAGCGTACCAAAAACAGCACCTCCACGTGGGTGGCCCACCGCAGCCTCCACAATAACCATGGCTGCTGCGAAAGCAACTAGACGCCACAACCACCACGCAGATGGTCCGCCAAACACTGAAGTGCATTCACACAAGGAGAGTCACCAGCAAAGACAAAGAAAAGAAGAGGATGTCTCTTTCCACAAAGCCCATTTCAGAGGGACAGAAGTAGCATCTGCTCTATGATAATACTGGGGGACCAGATCACATCTCTCAGCATTGGACAGATCATCTAGGCAACAAATTAACAGAGTAACCATTATTCTTTCAGAAGGAGAGAAGAAATCTAGGGTAATTAGAGGGGGGGGAGGGGGAGAAATGGGGGAAGGGGAGAGATTGGACAAGGGGCATAAAGAATAATTATGATTTGTAATGATATATATGCAAGTAATATTGATTTGATCAACATATCTCAATGTTCAACCCCAAAATATGTATAATCAATTCTGATTCAATAAATAAAAGAAAAAAGAAAAAAAGAATAGAGCTGCAAAATCACCAGAGGGAAGGAATTTGCTCAAAACAGTCTAGTGGGGGGTGGGGTATGTGGAGGGAGTTCATAACAAACACAGGATTTTACAACTGGTTTTACAAGAATAGAAATTTCTTCTTCTTTTTTGCTGTTTGCTTCTGGAGATATACTAGTGAGTAGATTCTCAACTTAATCACTCAAACTCTCTCAAAATGTGACTCTTAAGCATATAGGGTAATGGAAGATTTTATTCTTGTTGGTAAGTACTGGTATTTATGCTTTCCATTTGCTAAAATTGCTGAGTTCATGGGCCGGCCCGGTGGTGCACTCGGTAGAGTGCAGCGATTGGGAGCGCGGCGGCGCTCCTGCCGAGGGTTCAGATCCCATATAGAGACCGGTCTGCTCACTGGTTGAGTGCGGTACGGGCACGACACTGAGGGTTGCAATCCCGTTACCAGTCACAAAAAAAGACAAAAAGGAAAAAATAAATAAAATAAAATAAAATTGCTGAGTTCACAGAGAGTGTTGCAGTGTGGTACAGTCTACAGAATGCTAATATTGCTAATTTTTCTGTTAGGTTGAGACAAAAGAATTTTAGTTTATAGCTTACAGTTCAGGCATATTTGATGGCATAACAAAACCCCTTTATACATGGCTGTGAGTCATTGCAGAAAATGATTAACCTGTTTGGTTTTGTTCGACAATACCTTTGTGGAACAAAGGCCTCATAAAGCATTTTAAAAAGTAAGCAAACATAGAACCTGAAGAGTTTGGGGAATATTTGGTGTTTAAGAGAAGTTATGAACAGTAAATGATATTTCTTGGACTCCTACTATGTATCAGGCAATATTATCTCAAGATAGATAAATTATTTAGCCCCATATTAAAGATGAGGGAATTAAGGATCAATAAGATTCATAACTTGCTCAGGTGGTAAATAGCTGAGCTAAGATTTGGACCCAGGCCTATTAGGGTAAATGTAATTTACCTGCACTATAATTGTTGCTCTTATTCTAACAGGTGATGTTAAACGTTTGGAACCTTTTGGCTAATTCAAAAATTTAACCAAATCACCTAGGAAATTGTTAAAAATTCAGAGTCCCAGGCCATACTCCTAGAGATTTTAGTTCAGAAAATCTTGTGCAGACCCAGAAATCTCAGTTTTTAATAAGTTCCCCAGTGATTCTGCTGCAGATACTTTGACAAAATACAGGCCCAATCCAGTGGACCTTAATCTTTCATGAGCAAAGAACCCTTTGAGAACATGATGAAAGGTCAAGACCATTTTCTCAGGAAAAAAATGCACATTTTACAACCCCATGCACATAACTTTAAGGGGTTCACGAACACTCCTAATCTAGGGATGCTTGTTTCTTTCCTGTCCCTATTAAAACTGGCCAAATAAGGAGCCCCTTCCACCTCTTCACCAAGAGATGTCACTCTTCGGTCTCAAACAGCCTCCCAAAAAGCAAGTTTTTTTCTTTTTTCCTTCCTCCTCAACTACAACGGGAAGTGTTTTCCAGGAAAATGAGTTTACTGCTTGAAAAGGAGCTTCACCTTGTAAACAGAGCAGACTCTGTTGCAGTGCATCAAAAGATTAAGCTGAAACAGAATAATAGTATTATCTGCAATCATGATGAAAGCAGATATGGAAATAAAGGTGTTGTGATTAAAACCAAGAGCAGGGACCAAAGATTATTATGGGGCACAGCCAGAAAGAAGGATCACTACATTTATTTTCTCAAAGCGCCTTCTCTAACCTCTCTTTTCAATCCCTGGGTTTTCTCTTCGGTCTCCATTTTGAAGCTAGGTCTTGTATATCTAAATAACTCAAAATTTACACAGCCCATCATGTGAAACATGTGAGTAAATAATATTGACACAGAGTTCTCAAAAATTTACTTGTAATAGGTTCTGGATTCTGTAAAACGGGGAAGGCTCAAGGAGAACATGTTCTCTCTGTAAACCAGGGGCTCCCGACCTGGGGTCAAGAGAAGCCTATGGATAGAAGTAAGGGGGAGAGTGTCTACAAAAGCCCTGATGTTGTATGTAAATTTCATGTGTTTATGTATTTTTCTAGGGAGAGATTCCATGGCTTTCATCAAATTCTTAAAGGAACCTTCAAATAAAATTGTAAAAGTAATCGTGTAGAGGAAGAGTCTTATCACACAAGGGTTAGACAATCGAATAGGCTCTGTAGAGCCTGTGGTACAGGCATGGTCACCACTGTCTTCAGACCCAAAGTGGTATATGCACCATTGTGAGAGCACGTGTTCTTATCTGGGTTTAGACTTGGGGCATTCTGCCAGAGGGTTCAACTTGTTCAGAAACATGTCTTCCCTGATATGATCACAGAAGCATGTTTTCTGGAACAAGAAAGATCTGTATCAGTGAGAAGGGCAGATTATACAAATTCTCTTGGATTCCTAGTGTCTGTGTAAATCAGGAGTGATAATTCCTAACTCATCAGATTGTTGGGAGGCAACAATGAAATAACATATGCAAAGCTCCTCAAACACTGTCCGGCACAGGGTGGACACAGTGTTTGTTTTCATTTCTCTTCTTCATCTCCACACTAAGATTCTCCCATGACAGGGATGCTGAGGACAAACGATTGCTTAGATGGGGCTGCACCTGGTCAGATTGAGCCTAAGTCCAGTCTGGGAAACCTGAAGGAAAACAGGTTTCCTTTAGGAATTTCCATTTTCAGGTCTCCCTTCCATCTCTGTCGCAAAGGTAAGCAAGGGCCTTAAGCACATAGCATGCCTGAGAATCACAGTGAGCGACAAGCAATGAAAAGACAACATCCTTGTCCTAAGAGTTGTTGGACTCTAGTAGGGCAGACAGTACCAAAAATAAGTTAGCGGAAGCCATAGCGTCTGGGACACTAACAACACACATATAAGCACAAATATTCTACACACTTGAAAACAGGTTATGATAGAAAGGGCAAAACCACAAGTACTCATGAAGGAAATGATTATTGAGCAATACTTTTAAGGTGGGGGAAAGGATATGATTTGGCAGAAAGAAAGAAGAGGAGAGAAAGCTGAAAAAGGAGGAGAGAGTGCCATAGGGGCAGGCTTAGGAGGGAGGTGGACATGGAGCCGATTTGCAGGGCAGCAGGGAAGCCATGCTGAAGGGCCTGTGAAAAGATGACAGCAGTTAGGTGTGGGGGAAGGGAGGCAGCTAATTGGCAGAGACACTTGAAGCCCATGATTAGGAGTTTTAATTTAATTCAAGAGGCAATTGGAGCAATTGTAGACTTCTAAGAAGGGGAGTGATATGATCAAAATGATGCTTGAGGACAATGGTTTTTGCTGCTGTGAGCAGGGTAGATTAGATGAAGGAGACCCTCAGGCAGAGAGGCTGATCTGAAGCAGTTCACAGATCCAGGTGTGAGAGGGACATAGCCTAGAACAAGACTCTGGGGATGGCATGGAAGGAGCAGAGCTGGAATAAATTATGGAGGATAAATATTCATTCTTTCCCTTTAGAACCAGGCACTAGGTTAGGTGCCAGGATACCAAGGGGAACAAGCATAGAGGTTGGGATGGGAGAGACAATTAACAAGTATACAATATTGTGAGATAAATGCTGTGACCATCGAGTCAGAGAAATATGAGAGCACATGGCAGGAACACCACCTGATTCATGGAGAGGGACACAGGTGTTCAGGGAAGTCTTCCCTAAGGAAGTGACATTTAAGCTGGGAACTAAATGAAGAACCTTATATTAACTGAGTGAAAAGTCATTGGGGGAAATGTTTGGCAGGAACTTTCAAGGTAAAAGGGCAGGACTGGAGCCATGAGTGAAGGGAAGAATGGTTCCAGGAGAGGGTCAAGGGGGCAGCAGGGCAAGACCAGACGAAGAAGGGCCTTTAGTCTACAATATGGACTGTGGACTCTATCCTGGAGGAAGTGAAAAGCCATAAGAGAGATCTGACTCATTTTTCATTTTAGAAAAATCCCTCTGACTATGTTGTGGGGAAATGGGGGGGGGGAGAGTTGGGGATGGCTCTGGGAGACTTGTTGCCATAGTCTAGGGTACAGATGATTGGGAAGTGGAGATGGAGACATGTGGATTGATTCAAGAGATATTTAGGATGTAGAACTTATGGGATGAGAAAGAGACTGAGAAAAGGGAAGGAGAGAGTAGCAGAGGGGATGTCATCAGCCCAGGGAGGGGAGAGGTAGCGTTGCCTAGGGTCATGCAGCCGGGCTGTGGGAGCATCAATGCTAGAATCCGAGTCTCTAGATCTTTTTGAAATATATATCGCTCATTTCTCTCCTCAGCATGCTCATGTTTTCCTTTATATCCTTGAAAATATTTATAAGATTTATAACATCTGTTTTAAGTTCCTTGTCTACTGATTCCATTACCTCTGTCATTTCCAGGTCTGTTTCTATTGGTTGATTTTTCTCCTAGGTATGGGTTATATTTTCTGCTTCTAGGCTAGCAGGTTAGCTAACTTGGTTAGAGCACTGTATTATTTTCTGCTTCTTTGCATACCTGGTAATTTTTATTAGATGCCAGACACTGCGAATTTTATGTTGTTGGATGCTAGATTTTGTTGTATTCTTGAAGAGTTTTGTATATGTGATATGTGAGAAAACTTCAAGCAGCCTAATATACACCTAACTGGAGTCTTCCCAAAAGGGGAAGGGAAACAGAAAAATATTTGGAGAAATAATGGCTAAATTTTTTTTAATTTGATGAAAACTATAAACCAATGGGTCCAGAGAACTCAAAAAGTCCCAAGCACAAGAATCCTGAAGAAAACTACTTCAAGGCACATTATAATCAAATTGCTGAAAATCAGTGATAAAGAGAAAATTTTTAAAGCAGGGCAGGAAACAATACACAGTGTATACTCTATTAGTCCATTTCTGTTGCATATAACAAAATACTTGGAACTGGGTAATTTGTTGCTTACAGTTTCAGAGGCTGTGAAGTCCAAAGTCCAGGGAACACATCTAGTGTTTTTTCATGACTTTACAGCAACACAGTAGTCCCACATAGTGGAAAATGGTGGAGCAGAGAGAGAAAGACTCTCATATGCTCTCCTTTTAAAGCCCCTAGAACCATGCCCCTGACCACCATTGTTAATCCATTCACTATGGCATGGCCCTAATCTAATCACCTCTTCAAGGCCTCATCTTTCAATTACCTTAATAGGATTTTCCACACTTAACAGTTACAGTGGGGATTAAGCTTCTAATATATGAACTTTGGGGGACACAATTCAATCAATCCACAGCATGTACAAAGGAGCAAAGATAAGGCGGACAGCAGACTCTTCGTTGGAAACAATGCAAGCAGTAAGACAGTGGGGCAACACTTCAAAGTACTGAAAGAAAAAAACCTGTCAGCTTAGAACTCTATATGCAGCAAAACATCTTTCTGAAAACAAAGACAAAATAAAACTTTTCAGACAGACAAAAGCTGAAAGAATTGTTAGCAGACCTGCATTAAAGAGGAGCCACTATTTTAGAGTTAATTTAGCCCCACTAGTAGGGAAAGACTCTTATCAGAACTCTATCTAATATGAGGTCTCTCTGTTCAGGCTGGAGCAATACAAACTATTCCCTGCCTTGTGTGAGTTTTGGGAATTGGTCATCCTCCCATTTTCCAGTAGTTTATTCCCAGGCCTGGGTGGTTTCCTCTCTCATATGCTCAGCTCAGCACTCAGCAAAGACTCAAAGATACTCCTCTGAAGCTCTCTGGAGTTCTTGGTGTACCTCTCTCAACTCTGATACACTACGCTTCATATTTCCCAAACTCTGATCAGCACTGGGAGTCACTGGAAGTTACAAGTGAGAAAGAAGAGACAATTCTGTGCTACAAGAGAACACATTACCCAAATGTCTCAAGGAAGAGGATTTCTAGTAGACCCTCCTAATTATCATGAAAGACACATCTCTGTCTTTCAACCCAGTGAGATCTTCAGGCTCTGTTCTGGTTCCTAGTTCCTGCTCTAGGGCCTAGAAAGTACCTCCAGACAATGAGCTGGAGCTCTGATAAATCTTCCCTTGTTTCTGTCCCTTTGGTAAGAGATTACTATACTGCACTTCCTGTTGCCCAATGTCTAAACACTGTTGTTTCAAATATCTCATCTGGTTTCCTAGTTATTTATGATAGAAGAACAATTCCTATAGTATTTAATTCTTCATGAACAGAAGCAAAAATCTTCCAGGTTAATTTTGACTCTTCCAATTTTCACTCTGCTCACTATCTTTGAGATCCAATCCCTACCAAATAAAATACAACTTTAGTCTAGATTATACAGGAAACTTGAGAAGAAATGTTTTTGCCTGAAGACCCCATGTGACTCATATCTATGCAGAACTAGACTAAATGTGAAAACTAATCCAGCTTCAGAATTTCTGCAACATAATACAAGGTCACACTTTTTAATCAACAACCATCATCAGAGAATTCAGCTATGAACTGGGTAAAATTCAGCATTTTCCAAAAACTTATTGAGATATATGTTATTTAAGAGTTACTTTGTAGGGACTTATTAACCATTATTCCTTTCAGTTCTCTAAGCTCTTTCTCTATTTCCTGTTAGGGTAGTAGAAAGTCATGGTAGGTGATATAGGGCTGCCTATGGGCAAATAAGAAAAAGTGCTCCTTAGGATACCTTTTTAATATTTATTGGGAAATTGTCATAAAATTCTGATTTTGTTGAAATAAGAACTTTATTTCCATCTGCCAGAAATTTTTCATAATAAATGTTCAAATCTACTATGTAAATAGCACCCCTCAGATTTACATAAGTGTCCTGGGTCAATGAAAACACCAATAATAATAAAAATAGTAAGCTACGGATATAAATTATTAAATTGCAAAAAACTAATGTGAACTCATAACATAAAAAGGAAATAGCTTCCCAACTCTGTCATTAAAAGTAATACTACAACACTCCTCCTGCCTTCCCACCAATGTTTTTGTATGCTCCTGCATTCAAATTTTGTTCCCCAAAAGTGTTCTCCACTAAAAGGAACCAGGATGTATTAGAGGGTGGCCAATTCTATAAAAGAACTCCATATTTGTCTGGTATGTACTGTTCTATGCAGAAAGCAAGGATGTCAAAGGCAATACTGAAAGGAAAGGAAGCCAATTAAAAGGGGCTTCTACTGGCCCCCCTGGGACAATGTGAGCATCAGAAAACAGCAATATCAATTTTAGGTATTGGTGGTAGTAGTAGTAGTAGTTAGTAGCAGTATGATGGTTATTTTGAATTCTTTGAGCCTGTACAGTCATGAGTTTATAATCACAATCAAAGGAGAAGAATTCTTAAAAAGAAGCAAAAGATAGATATAATAAATAAGAAGGGTGAGTATGATAGGATAGGTTTAACTTTTATTGACTTTGGTTAAGAGTTATTGTGTATGGAAAGCACAGATTTAATTTTTAAAAAAATCTAAGTAGAAAATAATGAACACAGAAAGTGATGAGTAAATCTATCCCTGAAGAAGTAGGTGTTCAACCAGGAAACAAAAGGCCTTATTAGCCCTGGTAGAAGCAGGACAAACGTTCTCTGGGAGCTGATCAGCACTGGGAGTCACTGGCAGTAACTAGCAAAAAAGAGGAGCCAACTCTGTGCACAAAGGTAGCACATTACCCAAATGTCTCAGGGAAGAGGATACTAGTAACCCTCCTAATTATCATGAGATATGGATAAGGCAAACATAAATTTCTAATACGTTCAAAGACCCAGCACAATGGGTGAGGTACAGCCAGACTTGAATGCAAAACTGAAAGAATATATCAGTCTTGAGAGAGACACCAAGTGTCAAAAGATTAGAATCTATTTGAAAGGCAGGAACTTAAGCATCCCATGACTAAATAAAGGAGACCAGATTATAAGAGGAACCCAGCCTAACGAACTTCATATGGCCTGATGTGTACGTCTTTGAACTGTACAACCCAGTCCCAGGTCCCAACCAATAATCAATCAGTCAACAACCCAAATTCTGCTCTTGGCTTTTTTTTTAATTTAAAAAATAAATAAATAAATTTTAAGTCAAGTGAAGCAGTGGGAGTGGAGAAGGAACAAAGAAATCTGTAACTGGTTGTAATGTCCTTGGCTGTTCTGAATGTTTTTGTTTTGCTTTTTGTTTTTTATTCCTTTTAGTCCTGGTAAAATTAGTGCAACCCTAAGAAAGTGTGAATATAATATTAAGTAGTATTTCTGTGACCTCACTGTCATAGTTCAGGTTCCCCAAGAGATAGCCTCTAAGATTCTGAGACTGTATACAGATTTATTGAGTTGTGCTCTTGCTAACAACAGCTATGAGGGATAAGAGAAGCAGGATTAGGCAGTGATGGAAGCAGGATTAGGCAGTGGAGGAAGCTGAACTGCAATGCAGTCACAACAAGGTCTCAGCCAGTCTTTCAGATTGCTATTGTTGGGGTGACCCTTCAGAGATGTCTCAACATGATGCCAAGGGGCCAGGCCTTTGTTCCCTCATATGGGCCTGTCATTGGATGTAGGATGTCCCCTGGGAGAAGGCATAACCTTGGAGCTCCCATTGGCAGAGAAACTCTGGGAGGGACTCAGCTATGAGCTGTTAGCTGCTAACTCTCTTGGTGGCTGAGGGAATGAGTGCCTTGGTCCCGCAGAAAGATCTGGTGGCACACCACAGGTTCACTAAACCCACTCAAAAATATAATTCTAGGGAGATACAAAAAGGAGATTAAGAGAAGCACAAAGAAACATTTAAATCCTGAGTTCTAGCCTTTTCTAACCAGTTTTAGTGTAAATAAGCAGTTTTGTAATTACTGTGATACTCTGTGTGTTTTGTCTGCTCTTCAAAGTGTTCGAAGCATTTAAGAGATTCTGATAGATTAGACTTGGGATTTTCATTAAATGCTTAGAAGAGTTTGGTTAAAGAAATTTTGAGTCAATGTTTAAATGTTTGGGGAAATTTGACTTATCTAAATTCATTAAGTGTGGGTTAATTTTATAAGTAGTGTACAAATATTTAAAGGAGTGTTGATTGTATAAGGAAATGTTATTAACAACAAATTTATAAGATTAATAAATTTGGCATCAAACAAAGCACAAAGAGTAGTGAGCATTTCTCTCCATGAACAAAAGCCTCTCAGACATTAAATAAACTATGAATATATTCCAAGATGGCAGAGTGTTTATTTTTTAATCTTATATGCCAACTTCAATCATGGGTGGTGTTTGCTGTGTTGAGATCTGGGAATCTTTGTCCAGGCTCAGCGGGAAATTCTACTATGCTTGACTAGTAATGACTGCCATAGGAATGACAGCTCAGAGTATCAGCATATATGCAATGTATTTATTAACCTGGGTCATTAGATAAATCAGAAAAGAATGTATCCAGACTATATTACCTTGGTTCCCCTCAGGAAAGCCTTCATTGAATTAAAATGAAATATTGTTCCCATGGCTTTTATGTAAGAGTGATATAAGGAATGTCTATCTAAATAATGCTTCTCTATATTTTCAGAACTGAGATTGAAAACATTGTAATGTTAACTAGTGTCCCCACATAAAGCTTCTTGTAGTAAATTTCTCCTAGAATTCAGTTCTAGGAAAAGTGTTTTCACTGGATGAAAGAATGTGCCCCCCCCCCTTTTTTTTTTTGGTCTGGTGGTTAAATCTGCATTGCTCATTAGTGCTCTGGTGTGAGTAGATTTTGGGGGGGCCTCAAAGGAATTCTGATATCTGCATTGAGATGGAGTACACAGGACACACACTGAGACAACACGCAGGGATAGAGCTGCTGAGAGGAGTCAGCTGAAACTAGAGTTAAATATTTCAAAGGCGCTGTAGGAGTCCACTCATTCAATAACTGACCGTCTAATGAAGCCAGAGACTACTAGGCATGGGGTACAAGAAGATGAATAAATCATAGCCCCTGTCCTCAAGGAGCTGACAGTCCTAGTAGGGAAAATGATGAGGAGAAAAAATAATTACAATCCAACATGCCAAGTGCTGCAATAGTGTGTATCAGGTGCCAAAGTGCATGGAAGCACAGAGGAGAGAGTAATGTTTTCAAAAAAAGCTTGCAGATGCAGTAACTTTTATGAACTGTGTCTTGAAAGACAAGAGCTTGTAAGGGGAGGTGGGATATTCCATGAAGGCAGAACATCATGCTTAATGGCTACTGGGGCTAGGGGTAGGTAGGTAGGTAGAAGGCAATAGAAGGAGATGAAGCTAGAAAGGTAGCTATGGCTTATAAGTCATCCTGTGTGCCATGTGGGCAGCCATTGTAGATTTCAAGTAGGTGAGTGCCATGACCAGGTTTGTGTTTTGGAGAAATCTGTTTTCCATTTCAAGGATAGATTGGGCTGGGAATGGAGCCTGCAGATAGGAACTATTGTCTCTGGAAAATATTGTTGGGTGAAAAAAGCAAGTGCAAATCAATGTAAATAGTTTGATCCCATCTCTATACCATATTTTTGCTATAAGTGCATGTACGTATATATATAAATATGCATATACACACATATCTTACATAGATAAAGATCTTGACGCATATACATCAATCTAACAACAGAGTTTGCCTCCTAAGAAATGGGGAGAGAAGAAATATAGAGTGGACAAAAGAACTTAGTCTTTGTTCTGAAGATCTTAATTTTGTAAGCAGAATTGGGATAAATATCTAGTTACCTGTTGTGAGTCAAGAAGTGGTTTGGGCCCTATTCAAATATAACATACTCTTCCAGGGAAAGTCTCACACGCTCAGCCAGTCAGTGACTATTCATTGGGCACTGGACACTGCTGGGGTGATGGGAGATCCCTGCCCTTGAGTTCACAGTCCAGTTGTGGAGGAGACAGACACACATGAGACACTAAACTAGCAATGCTAATAACGTATGCGGGGCAGTGCACAAAACAGACATTCTGGACAGAAGGGGACCTCCAAAAGCTTGGATTGGTTGAAAAAGGCTTTTCAGACAGACAGGGCTTGGGCTGGTCCCTGGAGGAGGGACTTTCCAGGCTAGGACTTCACATGAGCAAATACACAGAGGTTGCATTGTATTGAGTATTGAATGTGGTGCATTTAAAGGGTAGTCATGCCCTGCCTGGCCATGGCTGAGCGTTCAGAAGTCGGAAGACATAACATCAGAAAGGTGGTTGGGTCAGCTCTCAACACAAGGGCAGAAGGCAAGCTGAAGCTCCTAATGGACAACAATAATTGAAATGCTATGTCGAATATGTATTGTACAGGACCTATTGGAAAGAATCTGTTAGGTAATGTTCTACAAAGTTGTCTCAATTCGCTCACAGAGGCAAGGGTTGGGCTTTAAGGAAAGCAAGATCTTCTAAAAATGGACACTTTGGAGACTTTTCCTTTTTGTATCAAATTGCTGATGAGGAATGAAGAAATTTGGGTGACGATGGCAATGCTCTATTTCATGATTGTGGTGGTGTTTATATGGATGCAAACATTTGTTAAAATCCATTCAACTGCACACTGAAAATGGATGCATTTTATTGTATGCAAATTGTACCTCGGAAAAGTTTATTTTAACAAAGCAATAAAAAATATCAGAATGAATCTAAAAATAATAGCAACTGCCCCTGGACCTCCTTTCCTGCAGCTGAGCAATACCATTTAATACCATTTTAGAAATAGTTTAAGACTTTTAATAAGTAAGCTGGGGAAGGATTCTAATTTACTAAAGTGACTGGAAAGAAAATTTTCCAATTAACTGTCATGATTACTAAGCAGCCAGCATGGATTTACACAGTTAATGATTCCAAGGGATTTTATGACTTTCATTCTTCTTTTGCCTGTAAACATATTCTTCAATAAGCCAGCCATGGGAATGTACTGTAAATGGTAGGAGACATAAATTGCTGGGTACAATTACCTCCCTAGACATTGCATTAGAGCACAGATACACTTAAACTGGAATTATGGAAACTCTCTTTTTTCAGGCTATAATGTATTGTTTGCTACGTTACTTAAGAATACGCAATTCGGCTATAGAAGAAAGAAAAACACGTTAGATGGATAAAACACATTGTCTTAACTTAGGCTATTATAATACAATATCACAGATTAGTGGCTTAAACAACAGTCATTTATTTCTCACAGTTCTTGGGTCTGGAAAGTACCAGATCAAGGTACTGACAGTTTTGGTTCCTGGTAAGGGTCCCGTCTTCCTGACTTGCAAACAACCACCTTCTCGCTGTGTCCGCACATGGCGGAGAGAAAGAGCTCATGTGTCTTTTCCTTTTCTTAGCAGGACACTAATCCCATTGTGGGAGCCCCACCCTCACAGCCTCATCTAAATCTAATTACTTCACAAAGGCCGCACCCCCAAACACCGTCACACTGGAGGTCAGGGTTTCAATACAGAAATTTGGGGAGCGAGGTGGGGAGAAACAGTCAGTCCATACCACTTGCAAGGAGTGTCCAGCGTAGATAAAGACAAAGCAGTGCCTAGTGAGAGACGAAACGTACAGGACGTGCTAAGCACAGGTAACGATTGCGCAAACGGATTCTGATTTTACGTCAGTGCATAGGGGCGGGGCGTGTGAGGTCATCGCGCGGGCGGCCGGGAGGCTCGGGCGGTTTGAACCAGACAACACGGAAGCCGAGCCGGGCGCCGGCGGTGGACTCGGTTCCCCCCACAGCCCCGAGAGCCGAGGATGGCAGTGAACGTACACTCGACGTCAGTCACCAGCGATAACCTGAGTCGACATGACATGCTGGCCTGGGTCAACGAGTCCCTGCAGCTGAATCTGACAAAGATCGAGCAGCTGTGCTCGGGGGCTGCCTACTGTCAGCTGATGGACACGCTGTTCCCTGGCTCCACTGCCTTGAAGAAAGTGAAATTCCAAGCCAAGCTAGAACACGAATACATCCAGAACTTCAAAATACTACAAGCAGCTTTTAACAAGATGGGTGTTGACAAAATAATTCCTGTAGATAAATTGGTAAAGGGAAAGTTTCAGGACAATTTTGAATTCGTTCAGTGGTTCAAGAAGTTTTTTAATGCAAACAATGATGGAAAAGACTACGAGCCAGTGGCTGCCAGACAAGGTCAGGAAACTGCAGTGGCTTCCTCCCTTGTTGCTCCAGCTCTGAGTAAACCAAAGAAAACTCTCAGCAATAGCACTGCAGCTCCACAGAGACCTATTTCAACACAGAGAACTACTGCAGTGTCTAAGGCTTCTAAGTCTGGCCCCGGGGTGGTGCAGCAGAACCCTGGTGTGGGCAACAGGGAGGACGAAGCCGCCGAATTGTTGCAACAGGTCAACGTATTGAAACTCGCCGTCCAAGGCTTGGAGAAAGAGAGAGATTTCTACTGCAGAAAGCTAAGGAACATTGAATTGATTTGCCAGGAGAACGAGGGGGATAATGACCCTGTATTGCAGGGCATTGTAGACGTTCTTTATGCCACAGACGAAGGCTTTGTGGTACCTGATGAAGGGGGCCCACAGGAGGAACAAGAAGAGTATTAACAGCCTGGAGCAGCAGAGCAACATCCGAATTCACTTCAAACCACGTGCTGTAAAATTCTCCCTTTTATTACTCTTAGAGGACTCACTGGTTTCTTTTCAAAAGCAAGAAGTACCTCTTCTTAAAGTGCACCCATCTATGTCCCCTTGTGTGTTTTAAATAAATTCAATAAATTATAGGATTCGAGGAATCAAATCCGGTTCATAAGCCTTTTTATTCCTTGACCTCTGAGAAAACTTTCCTGGTAGTGAACTTGGAGTCTGCCATTCCTCACAGCACACATAACCTGATTTGGGGGATAGTTAAAGCAGCCTAAAATCTATCTGATATTTCTAAACATATTTAAGGTGGAAGTAAAATTTTAAAAAATTTTTATTTATTAATTATTATTTTACATTCTAAGATGTTGTGGAGCAGTTGGGGGAGGGGGAGAGGAGAAAGGGGAAGGGAATAGGGTGGGAGAAGGAAGATGCGGGGGCATGATTGAGGCCCATGGCACCCCCCTCATTCTGGCAGGGAAGTCCAGTGGGCTTTCGGCGGCAATTTGGTTGTGGCTGGGGTAGATATGGAATGCAGAGGATTGTGGCTAAGGCCCTCGGCCCCACCCCCCACCCTGACTTGAGACCCCAGGGTGCTTCCAGCAGTGGCCTGGTGGTCATTGCTGGGCTGAATGCAGACGTTGGGGGGACATGGCTGAGGCCCTTGGCCTTCCGCCCACCCCAGCTTGGGAGCCTGGGGGGCTTCTGGTCCTTCTAGGTTTTATAGGTGTTCTTTGATGGTGTTAGAACTTTAGTGGTTAATATCAAAACTTAGCCTCTGCTCTATGGGTTTTTTGTTTTTTCTTTCAGTTCTGTGTTAGATTATTCACTGTTTCCACCACTTAAACTCTACAGTGGAATAATTTGTTGTCCTGTGCCTACTTCTAAAATTGGGGAACTTCCTGTGGGGACCAGTGCTTGAGCCCTGTTGTTGAGCTAAATTGCTATTTTGCTGTTGATTCTCTGGGGAAGGCTTTTTGTGCAGCTCAGGTTTTAATTGTTGACCTTGTAAGCACTTCTGGGTCTTGCGAGGTCCAGTACACCTGAGTTGTATGGAAACTCTTATCTAGGCTTGAGTCTTTTCAGCAAACTGCTCCCCCTGCAGTTCTATATTCCTGACCAGTCTCTACCGAGTTGTGCTGTGGAGGTCAGATCAGCTGTCCGTTCTGGGCCCCAATGTTCCCCCAGTAGGCCCATGTCCACCACCCACCGCACTCCAAACACTTCCCATGGGACGGGCCATGCGCTGGTCCCTCGTGATGACTCACTGGCCTCTGAGGGGCTCCATTTTTCAGTTGTCCATGGCCCCTCACTCCTGTTAGTGGTCTTGCTGGCCTGGGGGCCACCAGGGCCCTCTTCTCCCCTGCTGCCTTCAAGCACCATCATATGAAGGGCACAGCTGTGGTTTTTACGAGCTCTTGCTCCATGTGCTCACCAGGGCCAGCCTTGAAATTGCCAAGGCTCAAATTGGTTGGAGTGGTCTCTTCTTTGTCTCATCATGGCTTCTCTCACCTTCATGAGCTCCATAGGTCTCTCCTCCTCTTCTCCTGATCTCCATCAGCCCCACCTTGGAAGTCATTGCTTTTTAATACTTGTAAATTGGTTGATTGTGGGAGAGGTTGATGCTGGGGACTGTCTGATCTATCTTGATCAGAAGTCTTTGGAAGTAAAATTTTATTCTTGAGTTTCCAAACCAAGTCAGTTTGTCTAGTCAAGCCCCTTCCAGGTAGCATGATTGTTTATGTGGTTACAGAGAAAGGGGGAAAAAACAAAACTTTATGTGAGAAAGGGAAAGGGATTAAGAGAGAGAGGCACATCGCCTCATGATTCCCATTCACTCATTGATTCAATAAACAATGAATCCCCACCACGTTCCACTTATTGTGGTAGAGTTAGAGTGTTGAATAAGCTAGAGTCCTACCATCAGGGAAATTTCTTTCTTCAAGAGGCCCCAGATGCATGACACCCAAATAAGTGAGCTAAGTGAGAGGCATTTATAAAGGGTCATGGGAAAGAGACGTGGGTGTGGAAGCATGTGCTAAGGGGTGTGTGTATATATAAGAAAAATGAAGACCTCACAGAGAAAGTGTCATTTTAGAAGTCTTCAAGGAGGAATAGGAGTTTGCCTGATGGACAAACAACCACACTTTGGTAATCCATTAAGGAGGGATGATTGCAAGCAAAGCCCCAGGCATGCGAAAGAATGTGAGTGTGGAACATGGAGGAGCATGGTGTGAATGGAGCATGGGTATGGAGAGGGAGAGGCAGGTGACCACGCTGTAAAGGTGGGCCAAATAGCGTCCCAGGATGAAAATTACATAGGCTTCATCCTAAGCCATCCTTCCAGTTACTCAACATAAATAAATAACAGTATATTAGAGCTTGCAGTCACCCTTGATTCCTCTCTCTTTCTCTCTTCTTCCATTCCTGTAGCATGTCCTGTTTGCTTGACCTTCATAGAATATGCTCCACCTTCAAAGAATACCTTTAAAGAATCCAGCCACTTCTCACAACCTGCAGGATCCACCTTGGTCCAGGTGACTGTCATCTCCCATTGGATTTCTGCAATTGCCTCTGAACATCTCTCCCCACTTCTGTCCTATCCACTCCTCCGCAGCATTCTACTCAACCCAGTAGCTAGAGTGATCTTTTAAAAACTGAACTTAGATCAAAACTCTCCTCTGCTGAAAACCCTTCAAAGCTCCTCATCTCACGCAGAGTAAAATCTGAAGTCCTTACAATGCCCACAAAGTTGGACATTCTCTCCTCCGCCTCCACGTCCTGCCTCTCATCCTCGCTCCATTCCAACCACACTGGCATGCTCCCTCCTAACCACAGGACCTTTCTTCACCCTGTCATTCCCTCTGCCTGGTGAGCTCTTCCCCCAAGTCTCCACTTGGTTCCATCCCCCACTTCCCCAGCACCTGCTCAGTGTGCCTCCTCACAGAAATCTCTCTTAACCAACCTACTTAAAGTAGCTCTGGTCTTCCCTGCCCTCACTTGCTTTCCTTTTCCCTGTAGTACTTCTCACCACCTGACACACTACACACTTAGGTATCGTTTGTCTCCCCTACTAGAATGTCAGCTCCACAGCCTAGGGATGTTTGGATGTTTGTTCATTGCTGAATTTCCAGCACCCAACACAGTACATGGCACACAGTAAGTGCTCTGTAAATATCTGGAGGAGGGAGGGAGGGAGGGAGGACAGTAGAAGTGTTGTAAGCAGAGGAGTCTGGTGATCATATTTATATCTTGGAAAGGTCCCCCTCAAGAAAGCTGAGACCGAAGCAGGTAGTTGGGCAACAGGTAATAAAATCCCGCTGCAGAGAAGAACTAGATTCTAGAGATATTTATAAACAGAACAGAGATCAAAAGAATGTTTACAGACTGACTGACAGATTAGAGCTAGCAATAAAGAGTAAATAAAATTCAATTTACCCAGCAAATACGTAGTGAGCATTTGCTATAGGCAAGGAATCATAAGAGAAAGGGATTAAAGTATAGATTGTGCCCCAAGGGGGTGACAATCAGGTAAGTAGCGAGCATGCAAGAGAAGTTTGGTACAAGTGCTGGGACAGTGGGAGAGGAAAAGACTTGATTTCCATCAGTGGGGAAAATTAGGGAAGTCATGGGGGAGAGAGTACCTAAGCTGGGTCTTGAAAATGGGTAGAATTTCAAAGACGAAGACTGGAAAGAGTAGTGTGGTGATGTGTGACAGATTTTGAATTTCACCATCTCTACCATCACCTACATAACTTTTGAGAGAGTTGCTAATGATATGAGAACTAGTTCTTTCTATACCCCGTAAAATAAGATAAAATTTTAAAAAGAAGGTGAGGGACACAGAAAAGCAGAAAGGAAAAGATAGGATAATCCACCACCTGAATAATTTTGTCCAGAACAAGTGAACCATACCAATAAGATTTTGAGAAAACACAGCCAAAATCACTTCCTTGTTCAGATGTGTCACAAAGGGAACGACGACAACAAAAATCCTCCAAGCAAATAACTCTGCTGACTCTTGGACTTCGACCTGGGAGAACAATTTTCTGCCAGATTAATACTATTTTACAGGCAAGTTAAGATCCTTGGTAAGCAGGATTCCTCCATAAAGGCTGACAGTCATGCCGGCTTGCAGAGCTTGCCCACATTTTTAATAAAACTGTCAGATTAAGCCATGCTTGGCTGCAGTATATTATTAATACAAATTCTTAACTGTCAATTAGTTAACTGGCTAGTGAAAAGAACCTGGCTTATAAGATTGTTGCTAATGAATATAATGCTTTGTTTTCCAGCACAACATATGCTTAGATTGTGTAATTAGAAGAAGGGGCCCCTCCCTCCCCACAGGCAGAACATGTGCAGCTGAATAAAGGAGCTTATTATACCTGTAAGGGGTCAAAGTCTGTGGATCTGTGGCTTACGGTATTATGACAGATTACAAAATCACCCTATTATGTTAGTCAATCTGTTTCCAAGCACCTAGCAGGGGACTAGCTGGGCACTAGAAGCTCTGAAACAGGATTCCCATTGGTTTTCTTCCTGAGGTCTTATGACGGGTCAGCTGTTGTTGACATCGACCGGCAGCTCACATGTCAGTCAGAGCCTTTATGTCTGACTTCTGCTCTGTCACTGCCAAGCTCTCCTCTGAGAGTCAGCCTGTGCCTCAGGCCAGCTCCCAAGAAAAGCCAAATGAGTGTGAAATCCACAGGCAGCCCAGTCATTTGTGCTAGTGAAAGAGAAGAGGAAGTGGAACACTTAAACCCCTTGTGCCCTTTGTTTCTGACTCTCTCCCCTGTCCTTTCCCTATCTCCCTTCATTTTCTCTTCAACTATTTTCCTGGTTCCTCGTCCCTCTTCTTCCCACCGTGGGAATATTCCTTCTTATAAAACATATTTACAGAGGACAGCGGCGAGTACAGACCCATCTCCTCCAAAAGCCTTTGTTTGAATTCAATGGCCACATGTACCTACAAAACCATTCCAAACTCAAGAGGTCAAAAGATACTTGCATGATACTTCAGAGAAGTGCTTTTAAGGAAAGTGAATTTCATTACCTCAGCAGAGTACTCTTCAAAGTTTTCCTCCCTTAAATGTCTACTTTTCCAGAAGTGTCCTGCCATTGGCAGGATTGTCTGTGTGGGAAGGCAGGGGTGATTGTCTACATTTCTGCCACCTCCAGCCTCTCTGCCTAGTTTCTGCAACTGTCCAAACAACCCAAAGTTTATGAGGAGGTAATTCACTGGTGAATGTGACATGTCAAATCATAATATTTATAAGACTTAGTGAGTAGGAATAAAACCACAATTTTTCTTGGCCAGCCCATGGCTCACTTGGGAGAGCATGGTGCTGACAACACCAAGTCAAGGGTTAAGATCCCCTTACCAGTCATCTTAAAAAAAACAACAACAACGCATGGTGCTGACAACACCAAGTCAAGGGTTAAGATCCCCTTACCAGTCATCTTAAAAACAACAACAACAACAACAAAAAATCTTAAAAAAAACAACAACAACAAAACCCCCACAATTTCCCAAGTAGTAATATCTGGAAGAAAAATTTTGAAAACTATATCCGCAGGAGCTTCAGGGAGCAGAGCTGCTTCCCTAAGGTAGAGGAAGAGTCTGGCTCAAGAGGGAAACCAATATTCACTGCTGCCCCATTCATTTAGGAGCCACACTGCTTGGAAGACACAGCTACTTTTCATTAATGAATACTTTTTAGGTGACTGTTAGGGACCTATGGTAAGGCAAGAGATGAAAGGAACCTGGACAGACCTAGGGGATAAATGGTGTCACCCAGAAGGGCTCTGCAGTTATAAATGAGGAAGCAAAAATTAAAAAATTATAATAATAAAATAAAAATTCAAAATTCAAAAAAAGAAAATAAGTAAATGAGGAAGCAGAAACTGAGCCCATTAAAGGGCTTGTGTCAGTCACATCTGTAGTTGATGGTTTAGTGTTATTTTCCCCCCATGTCTTCTACGTATCCTTATGGCTCCTATAACTTTATTTAATGGTTCTATTAACCCAACATGCCATTGGATAGCACCCTCTTTGTAAAGAAGCCTGCGTGGTTCTCCAGGGTTTTTACCTGATGTGTATAAGATGTTCTCTAACATGAGTGGAGAAGGGAAGTCGGGGAGAGATCCACTGTAGGTAGTAAATGGAGGAACTGGGTCCTGAGACATTTGAAACAAGAACAAGAGCTTTTGGTGTATTGCAAACAGCAGGAGCTTTGTCATTAGAAATATTTGATTCATGGCTTTTGCTTACTAGTTGTGTGACCTTGAACAAGTTACTGAACTTACCTGAGTCTCAGTTTCATCATATATAAAAATGAGTATGAGTATAATCAGAACTACCTTGGGAGAAAACCAATGTAAAAAATGCCCAGGGCAAGGTCTAGCACATAGCAGGAACTCAGTAATGGGTTTTAAAAATCATTATTAGTTTTGAAACACTGCACTTTAGTGGACTCCAAAGTGTCCAAGCTTCCAAAGATAAGGAATTCAAGAAACATTTAAACATTTTACATTACAGAACAATGCTGCTGAGACTGCTTCATGTGCTAATGAAAAGCTGTGTCCTGGGCAATTTATGAAAAGTAAAGCACCTCATGTCTTCCCCTATTAGATTACAAGAGCCTTAAAGAAAGGAATGGCATCTTTCTTTTTGCTACATCCCCAGCACCTACCATAAACAGGCACATCATAGCTCCCAATACTGCTTGGGTATTATCTCATTGAGAAATTTAAACTGATGTGTGAAAAGCCCTACTAACATGCAACCTTTCAGAATGATGGGAAACATTATAAGGGACTATCAGAGTGCAGTCCAGGTTTAAGAAGAGTTCCTATTAGAAGCAATGGCCTTGGCTGATGAGTCTTTGTGTCTTACTACCCACAGTGATGTTCCTGGGGGCTTCATTCCTGGCAGAGATTCTGAATCCAGTTGACATTGTAATTGCTCAACCTATTACTATTTGAACAATAGCCCACAATCCTAGAGCTTGTTTTATTTGTTAATTTATATATTCAACAAATATTTATCAAGCATCTGCTACATGCCAGTTGCTCTCTGAAATGCTGGGGATACCTGTGGTGAACAAGACTAGCAAATTCTGATGGAGTTTTACCTTCTAGAGGGAGGGAAGATGCACAGACAACAAACAGTAAGAATTAACTCAATAATTTCAGATCTTGGTAGGTACTATGATGGGCTAGTGACCNTGGTGCTGACAACACCAAGTCAAGGGTTAAGATCCCCTTACCAGTCATCTTAAAAAAAACAACAACAACAAAACCCCCACAATTTCCCAAGTAGTAATATCTGGAAGAAAAATTTTGAAAACTATATCCGCAGGAGCTTCAGGGAGCAGAGCTGCTTCCCTAAGGTAGAGGAAGAGTCTGGCTCAAGAGGGAAACCAATATTCACTGCTGCCCCATTCATTTAGGAGCCACACTGCTTGGAAGACACAGCTACTTTTCATTAATGAATACTTTTTAGGTGACTGTTAGGGACCTATGGTAAGGCAAGAGATGAAAGGAACCTGGACAGACCTAGGGGATAAATGGTGTCACCCAGAAGGGCTCTGCAGTTATAAATGAGGAAGCAAAAATTAAAAAATTATAATAATAAAATAAAAATTCAAAATTCAAAAAAAGAAAATAAGTAAATGAGGAAGCAGAAACTGAGCCCATTAAAGGGCTTGTGTCAGTCACATCTGTAGTTGATGGTTTAGTGTTATTTTCCCCCCATGTCTTCTACGTATCCTTATGGCTCCTATAACTTTATTTAATGGTTCTATTAACCCAACATGCCATTGGATAGCACCCTCTTTGTAAAGAAGCCTGCGTGGTTCTCCAGGGTTTTTACCTGATGTGTATAAGATGTTCTCTAACATGAGTGGAGAAGGGAAGTCGGGGAGAGATCCACTGTAGGTAGTAAATGGAGGAACTGGGTCCTGAGACATTTGAAACAAGAACAAGAGCTTTTGGTGTATTGCAAACAGCAGGAGCTTTGTCATTAGAAATATTTGATTCATGGCTTTTGCTTACTAGTTGTGTGACCTTGAACAAGTTACTGAACTTACCTGAGTCTCAGTTTCATCATATATAAAAATGAGTATGAGTATAATCAGAACTACCTTGGGAGAAAACCAATGTAAAAAATGCCCAGGGCAAGGTCTAGCACATAGCAGGAACTCAGTAATGGGTTTTAAAAATCATTATTAGTTTTGAAACACTGCACTTTAGTGGACTCCAAAGTGTCCAAGCTTCCAAAGATAAGGAATTCAAGAAACATTTAAACATTTTACATTACAGAACAATGCTGCTGAGACTGCTTCATGTGCTAATGAAAAGCTGTGTCCTGGGCAATTTATGAAAAGTAAAGCACCTCATGTCTTCCCCTATTAGATTACAAGAGCCTTAAAGAAAGGAATGGCATCTTTCTTTTTGCTACATCCCCAGCACCTACCATAAACAGGCACATCATAGCTCCCAATACTGCTTGGGTATTATCTCATTGAGAAATTTAAACTGATGTGTGAAAAGCCCTACTAACATGCAACCTTTCAGGATGATGGGAAACATTATAAGGGACTATCAGAGTGCAGTCCAGGTTTAAGAAGAGTTCCTATTAGAAGCAATGGCCTTGGCTGATGAGTCTTTGTGTCTTACTACCCACAGTGATGTTCCTGGGGGCTTCATTCCTGGCAGAGATTCTGAATCCAGTTGACATTGTAATTGCTCAACCTATTACTATTTGAACAATAGCCCACAATCCTAGAGCTTGTTTTATTTGTTAATTTATATATTCAACAAATATTTATCAAGCATCTGCTACATGCCAGTTGCTCTCTGAAATGCTGGGGATACCTGTGGTGAACAAGACTAGCAAATTCTGATGGAGTTTTACCTTCTAGAGGGAGGGAAGATGCACAGACAACAAACAGTAAGAATTAACTCAATAATTTCAGATCTTGGTAGGTACTATGATGGGCTAGTGACCAATAAAGGTGGATTGGATAAAGGTGGCACTTCCTTCAGGTAAAGTGCCTCAGAAAGGCTTCCGTGGGGAGGAGAAGGAGCTAGTACAAGAGGGGAGGGCATTCCAGCTCAAGGGAACAGGCGAGGGCAGGCACAGTCTCTCGAAGCCAGTAATTGCAGGAGGAATGTGAGAAACGGAATGGGCTGGAGCATAGCTAGTGAGGGAAGAGTGTTAAGAGATGAGCCTGGGAAGAGTAGATGGGGCCAGTTCACAAGGTCCATGCAGGCTAGGCCTAGTGAGGATTCAGGCTGAGCAAAGGTCTTAGGGTTTCTCTCACAGTATGTTTGGTGGGTACTTTCCATTTGTGTACACTCTGGGCCTTCTGCAGGGTACCAAGAGGGCAATCTGTACCATAAGAAGTGTAAACCTGTTCCTCAGCATTCAAATGATGAAAAATCACTGATCAGTTGCCCAAGTAAAAAAAACCTTTGCTCTACAAACCACATAATATTATGAGCTATTACTCTTAAGTCAGTCTTTGTCTATCCTAGTGAGACACAGGCTCTATGTTCTCAAGCCAAACTTAAAGACTGAATTGGAAGCAGCCCTCTTTTAAAACATTTTATCAAGAGCAATCTCTGATATTTAATTTTTGTCCCAACTTTATTTTTTTTAATTTAATTTAATTTAATTAATTTATTTATTTTGGTGTCTGGCTGATAGGGGGATCTGAACCCTTGACTTTGGTGT
>NW_007728564.1:59688-63826 GCF_000696425.1 Galeopterus variegatus
AATTAATTTATTTATTTTGGTGTCTGGCTGATAGGGGGATCTGAACCCTTGACTTTGGTGTTACATGGCTGTGCTCTAACCAACTGAGTTAACCAGCCAGCCCCTCAATTCTAATTTTTATGGTGCATTTGAATAAGGAGACACTTGGATGGATACCTTTCCAACATCTGAGAATGTAGCAGAAGGAAAATAGTCAAAGTGAATTTATGAAAAGAAAAGAAACAAGTAAGACCCACAACGGAGTTCTAAGCCTCTTGAATTCATTCAGAAATGAGGATCTCCATTGCTCAGTGTAGTGTGATTAGGACATTATCAGAGATTTGTACTTAAGAAATACTGGGCAATCGACTAGTTAACTGGAGAAACAAACCAGAAATCTAATGATTAAACTTATATTGAAAGCATTTTTATTTCTTAATTTAATTGAGGTTTTGTTTGTTTATTCTATTACATGGGTTTAGCTCTTTAACTCAGGAAAGATATTCTGAAAGCACAAATGCTTGTGTGATATTACTATTATTTTTTCCAATGAAAGGAAAAGAAAGTTTTTTCTGCAATAACTGGAGTTTTCTTTCTTTCTTAGAGAAGCCAGGCAGTGTTACATAGTGGAAAGAGTTTGGGACCATGAGTCAAAAGACTTGGTTTCAACTGTCATGGATAGATCATTTTATCTTTCTGAGTATCAGTCTCCCCCTCATTAGATATTATTCCTCCAGCTCTCTGCCTTTCCCCAATCACCAGATACTAGAGATATGGGTCCCTCCCTTCTAGTTCTAAGAGTATGTGATTCTAGAAAACAAGGAGATGTTTCTGAGGAAGGATAAAGGAAATGTAATGAAAGATGAAGGAGGCAAGAAGAGACAGAATCTAAGGAAAACAAAGTTTCAAAGAATGAGAGTCCTCAACATTGTACTGTAAAGTCAACCTGCTCCCAGTTAAACTCCTTCAGAAATTCTAAAGGAATTTTCCTGAGCTTTTTCTTTTCTTCTGTGCACCTCAGTGGAAGTGGAATGAGAGCTAAATTGGAGAAAGGGAACTGGAGGAATAAGGACCAGAAGTCAAAGAATGAATCATTCAGACACTGCGTAGTCAGCCCTCAAGTCATCTAGATGTGAAGGTAGCTTTCCCTCCTCACCTGACAATTTGGCCCTGAAGTCCAAAAAGGCTAAAAAGGATCTTTTCTCTACATTGGCTACTCCCAATAATCTTAGTTCAAAAGCATCTCAGTTGTTTAATTTATCCAGAATCTTCTCTTAAACCTTTTGCAGTGTGCATGATTACGGATTTCAACAGACGATTGCCCTGAAGATACTTTATAGGTGAGGCTTAGAAAAGTTTCTTGGTTCTAAAGCAAGTCTTATCTTTTACTGTCTACACTGATTTGGATTCATTTCAGGCCAACTTATCTTTAGACATGTATCTATGGTTTTCTTTTAGTACCCAGAGGCCAGGCCTAGGGAAAGAATATTCTTGTTGAGCACATTTAAATAGAATTCACAACCTCCAGTCTCCACCAGAGGCTTAGAAAAGAGTCTTACTCAGATTTCTTCATCTATTCGACAAACCAGGTCCCGAGCTAGGATTGGAGGAGGAAGGTGAGTAAACAGCAGTTACAGCACATGGCAATAGGGGGTGGCAGGGGTGCTGAGGGGGTTCATAGGAGGACACTGCAAATGAGCCACAAGGGTGGCTTGGACCAGATGGTGGCAGTGGAAAGGGAGAGAAGTAGATAGACTCCAGGTATATGCTGGAGGAAAAACTGACAAGAAAGAGTGAGGGACTGCATAAGGCAAGTAGGGGAAAGGATATGTTTCTAGTTGGAACAAGTTGGTGGGCATTGGTACCTGTTTAACGAGATAGAAAATCAGGAATTCGGTTTTGGAATTCAGTTACCTGATAAGTACACATACTCCCCCCTGGGGAATATGTGCATTTCAAGAATCAAAAAAGGCTAAAACCAGAGTAGTGAACTAGCAGCCAGTTGGGTCGTCATTTGTGAATCAAGGATCCTCCACTGCCCATGGAGAAGGCTAGCTGGAACATAATGACCATATTTTTAAGGAGATGGGTACACACTCTGGAAGAAAACCTGTTCCACTTCCTCCTCTACCTCCTCTAGTCTAGGTCCCTCCCATCTTTTCTGTTGTTCTGGTGCTTTGAACCTGAGGTTTGGTGAAGAATGTCCCCTCAGTTTCTCCTGTCTACACCTTGACCCAAAAGGCTGGGTAAAGACTGCCTCACCCTGCAGCTCCTCCCAAAGAACCACCTCAATCCTAGCTAGCCCCCAAGCCCACCATCCTTGGGAGAGGTAATAGCTGAAGTTTCCTTGACCCAAAAGGCTGGGTAAAGACTGCCTCACCCTGCAGCTCCTCCCAAAGAACCACCTCAGTCCTAGCTAGCCCCCAAGCCCACCATCCTTGGGAGAGGTAATAGCTGAAGTTTCCAAAAACTGCCAGTTTTTGTCCTGGGGAAAGGAGCTTATGTCACCTTAAAATCAGAGAGAGGAAGGGGAGAAGCTGGAATTGGTAGAATTGCATATTCACAGAGAGAGAGCAAGATGCCGCTGTCTGTCTGAAGCCAGGTTTTATTAGCTCTGATTCTCAGATACCTTGCTCTTCTCCAGAGTTATCCGAGCCCAGTAGTTTATCCCAAACCCATACAGAAGAGCACCTTGAAAAAAAATTCTTTGTTCAAAAGAATTTGTACCCCCCAAAAGTTCTTCATAGTAAATTCTTTCCTCTCTCTATATAAATACCTACCATTCACCTGGCATTTAAAAGATTTTGAGTTACACCACTAGCCCTTAAGAAGCTTTTTATTGGTCTCCAATTATTTTACTGAAATTGGATTATGCAGCCACCAGGTAAACTTGGTTATGATTATATCAATAAGATCTGTTACTCTAGAGGGAAATCATTATGCTTTCAAAGTTAACTTTGCTTTTCATGTAAGATTAGAATTGTTTATTAAAACAGCCAAAGAAATAATAACCACTCTAATAAAAAGGATATGCCGTTTAAATTTTTAAATAAAACATAATTGCATAAGTACAATTAAGTTCCATTTGCACTGATCGTTAATAATTAATAATCCCTGGTTTTCTCACCCAGGACCTGCCTGAGTCCTGCCCTGGGCACGAGAGCACACCATTGGCATTGGCATTAGATCCAAGGCTCTGTGAGGTCAGGTCCACTTCCGTCTGGGTCACTGCTGCAGCCCCAGTGCCTGGCATACTGCCTGCCTTATCTTAGGGGACCAGTGGACACAATCCAGCATGAGGGCTTTAGGATAAACTAAATCTGGTCAGATTATTTCTGGAGTGACTGGACAGAGATAGAATTTAAGGGGGGTAAATGTTGAGTCAAAGCAGAGGAAGAGAGCCAACACCAGAGGATTATCAAATGTGATATGTTTTGTTTTTTCCCTTGAGGGATTTTTGTGAAGCCACAAATAGAGATAAGGGGAAAGTTCAGGCAGAGGAAGTTTCCCTTGAGGGATTTTTGTGAAGCCACAAATAGAGATAAGGGGAAAGTTCAGGCAGAGGAGGTCAGGAACTTCTCAGGAACTTGGAGTGTGAACAGGACAAGTGAAATGATTCAAAGACTCAGAAGGAAGCAAAGGTGTCATTCTTCTGGCACTAGTCATGTGACGTCTGGGCAGGTCATCCAGCTTGAAGATTAGACTCAGTCCCCATAGGACTTTTCTTGAACTCAGACTCCTCCTGGGATGGCTTAAAAATTTCAAAACAATTTGACAATAAAAATCTTTGTAATGAGTTATACTGTTGTTAGGGGAACTTCAGTTGAAGGCCACATTCTCCAAAGCATGTTTTTGTTTTTTTTTTTAAAGATGACCAGTAAGGGGATCTCAGCCCTTGGCTTGGTGTTTTCAGCACCACGCTCAGCCAGTGAGCTAACCGGCCATCCCTATATAGGATCCAAACCAGAGGCCTTGGTGTTATCAGCACCGCACTCTCCCAAGTGAGCCATGGGCCGGCCCTCAAAGCATGTTTTTGAATTTTTTCTTAACAGGGGAGATTAATAGGGTTTTGTGGAAGGAAAAAAAAGTGAGTAAAATGAATGTTAAGCAGATTTCTTTATTGTTGTAATTCTCAGTGCCTTTGATATTAACATTATAT
>NW_007728564.1:64654-66482 GCF_000696425.1 Galeopterus variegatus
AAATAACTTTTTCTTTTAAGTTTTGCTTTTTTGACTGTGGAGGCCAGGGCTGGTGTTATTCCTTTTTTATACATAAAATAGTCCTTTAGTGACCACTGCAAACAGAAAAATATAATAAAAGTGCCTTCTGAAAGAACATGAAGTTAGAAAAACAATTTTACCAAAATGTAATTTTTAAAAGTACACTTAAATAAAATGTAACCACAAAAATAGAGATATAATGTAATTTTGTGTGTGTGTTTGTTTGTTTGGTGGCAGTTGGGCACAGGGATCAAATCCTGGACCTTGGTGTTTTCAGCACCGCGTTCTAACCAACTGAGCTAACCCGCCAGCCCTTATAATGTAACTTCACCACCATATATTTGGAAAGTAGAATGACTTGTTATTTTCATATTTCCTGCTAGTTCCATTTTATAATTTCCCAAGGATTTTATTGTCTAGTGGCCCCAAAGGTGGCAATATTTGCTTATAAAAGCCTTGATTTGGACTGTGGAGGCTGCTGAAGGTTTTGCAGACTTTCTCATTAAAACAAGATTGCAGTCTGGGTCGCAGTGTAACTTAATCACTTGTTCTTCCCAGAGCCTTGTATGATCAGCATTTACCTTTGCCTTTTCCTTGCAATAACACATTTTTTCATAGTTAATGAACAAGGAATATTCTGAGAGGAATCTACAAGTTTTGGCATTTTTTTCCTTTGTAGGAAGTCAAAATGCAGTGGATTATTTGTTTTTTTTATCCTTCCATTTTTTTTTTTTTTTTTTAAAGATCACTGGTAAGGGCATCTTAACCCTTTACTCAGTGTTGTCAGCACCACGCTCTCTGAAGTGAGCCAACCGGCCATCCTTATATAGGGATCCAAACCCGTGGCCTTGGTGTTATCAGCACCACACTCTCCCGCATGAGCCATGGGCCAGCCCTTTCATCCTTCATTTCACTCAAAATATTTTCTCACAAATTCCCTCCACCTCCTTTCTTTTATTTATTTTTTTGCGGCTGGCAGGTAAGGGAATCTGAACCCTTGACCTCGGTGTTATCAACCCCATGTTCTAACCAAATGAGCTAACTGGGGAGCCCACCTCACTTCCTTCAGAGAGGAGATTTGTGAATAATATGAGATACACACAAATGATAGTGGTGGCATAGGCCTTGGCTCATTATCTTTTGTGTTTTAAGAGGTGTCTACTGCAGTTTGAAACTAACTTTTTTGTTCCTATTGGCATAAGATACATGGATTTTCAGAAAATAAATGACTACACTAGGCCCAAGTAAGAAATATGTCTGAGCCATTGAATCGGCTTCTTGCTCAACCATTGTATACTCACCTCTGTACTCTGACAGGTGCTTCTCCTCCCTGTGGCATGAAGGAATACAGCAATAAAGGCTGTGACTATCCTCAAGCACGGCTGGAGAGGCAACATCGAGGTAAAGAAGAGTGGGACTGCTCTATGAGCTGTCCTGGAGATTCCGTTCAGCAGAGTTACCTTCCCAAGCAGAGTAAGAGACTAGATGGTCCTCAGTTCTGAGAGCAGCCCTCAATCCTGTGTGGGGTTTTTCCCTTAAAGAATTGCCTAGGGCCGGCCCAGTGGCGCACTGCTACAGTGCGCCGCTTGGGAAGCGCGGCGGTGCTCCCGCCCGGGGGTTCGGATCCCACATACAGACCGGTTCCCGCTCACTGGCTGAGCGAGGCGCGGGGGCAACACCGAGGGTTGCGATCCCGTTGCTGGTCCCCAGTCCGGTACGGGGGCGATACTGAGGGTTGCGATCCGTTGCTGGACACGGAAAAAGACAAAAGACAAAAAAAAAAAAAAAAAAAAAAAAAAAATTGCCT
>NW_007728564.1:67461-69867 GCF_000696425.1 Galeopterus variegatus
CGCGGCGGCGCTCCCGCCCGGGGGTTCGGATCCCACATACAGACCGGTTCCCGCTCACTGGCTGAGCGAGGCGCGGGGGCAACACCGAGGGTTGCGATCCCGTTGCTGGTCCCCAGTCCGGTACGGGGGCGATACTGAGGGTTGCGATCCGTTGCTGGACACGGAAAAAGACAAAAGACAAAAAAAAAAAAAAAGAATTGCCTAGAGTCCATATTCTGGAAAAGTTTGAACAATGGCTGAATTACAGAGCTGTTGCAGCTCAGAGACAACTGTGTAGCTTATAATTCCTCCACTTGCCTCCCAGATCCATTACCATCCTTCCCTGTCCTGCTCTGTGCCCAAGGAGACTGACCCAACCCCTTCAGATCAGACAGCAGGAGGAGAGAGGGGTCAGGCTTTAACCTCTGCCCATCCTTGCTTTGGAGCTGTGTCTCTGTCGGTAGCTATGATTCTCCACACCTGTCACTCCCATCAAGTGGCCCATCTCACCAGGCTCCAGTACCACATTTTCCTCCCCTTCTCCTTTCAGCCCTAGGGAAAATAATGTCTTCCTGCTGGTGCCAAACTCTGGGTGCCTCAAAATGCTTTATCTCCTTAGCCCTGTCCACAGCTCTGGAGGCAGTCTAAAGTCTCTTCATTGAACTATCTGAGGTGAATTCTGTTTTCCATGGTGAACCTAACTGATATACCAACTATGCTCATTTTCAAAATGAAATGACAAGTGAGGTACACAACAAGAACAGGAAGGTTACAGATAAAGATCTACCTGAGTCCAGCAAAGGACTCAAAAGTAGATCATTTTCAGGGGAGACAGTGGCAGGATATTTGAAGTAGGAATCTGCCAATTTTGTATTTTCAGAATTTCTTTTTATGGGGAACTGCTCCTCTGACACTCTATCTGATTTTGATGAGGTTGCCAATTACAGGACTCTGCCCTTTGGCCACAGACGAGTGAATGAGTGTGGGGGGCAGGGGAGATAGTTGGAGCAGCAGCCAATCATGGTACCTTCTTCTCTTGGGCACAGTGATTGATCCAGGGGTGGGGATGTGCCCTAATCTAGGCCAATTAGTGCCCTTTTCTGAGATTTTTTCACTTGGAGCTGGAGGAGAAGGGGGTCTTGCTTTTGGAAGTATGTGAATAGGGACTGCCAACAGCCATTTTTTGCACATTTTTTGAACATCTGTCTGCAGTTGAAAGAATGAAGCCAACATAGACAAGTGGGTGGAGGGTGTGGATGGCAACCTACTTTAAGTCTAGTCAAACTAGAAGCTAGATCAATTCCCGGACCTCCCAGTTACGTGATCCAATAAATCTCCTTTTATGCTTGAGCTAGTTTGAGTTAGGTTTCTGTCACTTGTAATCAAAACAAGTCTGAACTAAAAAAAAAAAAAAGTAACATGCTGTTCCTACTAAACTTCTACAGATCCACAGTAAATTCAATGGAATGAATGCTGAAGCAGATTCATATTTAAGAATATTTATTAGTAAACTATGGACAAAACAAAGATGTTTAGAAGAATGTTGGGGGAATCAGTTTTGCTCATCTTTGTTTTCCATCTTATACTGGCAGTTTTTGCTTTTGCAATTACAGGAGGAAGAGAAACAGGTGAGTCAATCAAGGGAGCAGGAACCGATTGGAGGCAGTGAAGGGAGGAATGGGAACAAAGTGTTGGAAGGGGACAGTGTGAGATGTCACAGACATGAGAGCCCCAATCTGGGAGCAGGGGACCTGCGTCACAATCCTGGCTCTGCCACTAATGCTCCGTCTGCCTAGGTAAGCCACTTTGACTAAGTCATAATTTCTACACCTGAGAAATAAGGAGGCCTGGAATAAAGGATGATTCATGTCCCCCCCTTAACAGTCTATTATTCTATTTTATCTCTTATTTCTAGCAGGAAAATGAAGGGAGTAAGGGAGTAGGGAGCATCACGATTGGATTCACAGCTGTCAAGAGAGTGCCTTCAGGTTTCCCAAGCAGTCCAGCTCAGAGGGCAGCCGCTCCAGGGCCCCCACACCATCCTCAGATCATCCCATGAGCAGCTGAGGCTCTGGCTTTTCCCTGGTGGGGTCAAGACATGGTCAACAGGTAGAAGCCAGTATTGGGGGAGATCCAATGCAGGCCTCCTGTTTTGTTAAATAACTAATTTAATTCCCTAGGCAAAGAGGGCAGAACCAACCTAATCTCGCCTTTCCTCCTCAGTCTTTCCCACCCACTGAAGCAATCCTGACCCAACTAAACCCCATCCAGAGGAGCATACCTGGAACCCATCCAGCCTAGCAAATACAGACTGCCTCACGGACACCTGAACAAACCAGTTTCACACAGGAAAACTCAATAGCCTGCTATTCACACAGCCAGGAAAGCAGGGGAGGAGCAGTCCCATCTGTCACAAGTAGGAGGAGA
>NW_007728564.1:70697-73312 GCF_000696425.1 Galeopterus variegatus
CTATTCACACAGCCAGGAAAGCAGGGGAGGAGCAGTCCCATCTGTCACAAGTAGGAGGAGAGGTGATAATGGGAAGAGGTGGTGAGTAAACAGGCAAGAAAAGGAAACTTTGGAAGTTTGCTCCTGCTCCAAAGTTGGGTTCTAAGGGAAGTGTGTGAGAAGAAATGAGTTTTCTTCTAGCTCTTTTAAACTTTCCCCAATTTCTACCAAAATAGTCATCAAGGAGTTTCTCAGTTCTCAGTCTTGAGAAGCAAGACTTGGTACACAGTAGGTGTTTAATAAATCAATGAATGGATGAAAAATCTGTTGGTCACCATTTTGACTTTCTGTGATTCCAGATGTTATAAACCACAAAAATGAAATGTTCCATAGAAGAGAAGGCATAATAAGGATAGGGTCAATGAATGGATGAAAAATCTGTTGGTCACCATTTTGACTTTCTGTGATCCCAGATGTTATAAACCACAAAAATGAAATGTTCCATAGAAGAGAAGGCATAATAAGGATAGGTCTGCACACTCAGCTGGAGCTGCTTTCCCACTCCACGCTATCCAAGTAGAGTCATAAAGGGTCACAGTACACAGAGAGCATTTCCTTCAGTCAAGGAGCTTCCTATGGGACCTTCCAATGGACTCAGGATTGTGCAGTTATTAGTCCCTGGCTTCTAAGAGCTTGCGGTCTAACTGAAGAGACAGTGTTAGCTCATATGCAACAATGATATGAAACATATAAATCAATAAACGATCAGCCATAAGTAATGTCGGGAGAAGGATAATTGTAATCAGAGTTCAAAGAAAAGAGAACTGAGAGGGGCTAGAACAGTCCAGAGAGCTCCACTGAAGAACTGGGATTTGACCTTGATGCGAAGAACAGGCGAATGTTCGTTCATGTGGGGGAACTTGGGTTAATTTTCTGAATCCTGATCACAATTGGAGCATCACAGTGCTATTTTCCACATGCTTGCCCAAGTTCCCTTTCAATTTTCCTTCCACAGTCTACATGGCAGGTGAAGTTTCCATCACCATTAGAGCAGAGAGGGGCTTCACAAAGAGCAGTGCAATTTGAGTGCTGATGAGGCCCACAGGTTTGATTCTGAAGGTTGCTATTGCTGCCAGGCTGTATCCCAGACATATAAATTTGCTGCTTCAAATGTTCCATCGGGAGAATCGGCTGGGGAGCACTAATCCTAAGAGAAACCGTCTTGATTACAAAGGAAGAAACGACAACACCATATCGTTTAGCTGCTGAACCTTACAATGAAACACAAAGCAGCATTAAACTGCTCTGCCTGTAATGCCATGGTTTAAGCAGTTAATCTTATTTGAGCTGAATGGCATGTTCATTACAGCAAATAAGAAGGTAATGTGTGGGATTACTGAAGAGGAAAGATAAATTAAACCAGTTATGGGCACCAAGTTGATTTTTTTTTAACTGTCCGATTTAACTTGGTATTTTTCAACAGTCAGATCTAATAAACACTCATTTAGCAGAGATTAAACACACGGGACTCTTGCCCAGAAAAGGTATTATGTATGACTTAAGATGCTAGTTCTAAGGTCAGCAATCCATAATACATAGCACTGGCTCCAGTCTGGAATCCTCAGTGCTTAAACAAGAGGTTTCCTAAAAGGTACGGTAGCACTTCTCACTTTCCATTAAATAGTTATGTTTTTACCACTTACACTTTTCATGGGCAGCTGAAGGACTTTCCTTCAAGGTCTCAAACATCCTTTCACGTGGACATGCTACAAAGACATCTTCAACATAATATAATGTAGTTCAGGAATGTATTGTTATCATTCCTCAAACAAGTATTACTGACTCCAAAAGTCATTCATTGAACTATGGGTACAAAAGACAAAGGATATAGGTTTGAACTGGAAGAGATTATAATCTGCTTGGGAGAGGAGGGACAATAATCACAAACATAAAGAACCTAGGAAACAATGTGAGAGGGTGTATAATCAAGTGCCAAACTGCATAATGAAATTTGTGCATATTGTAACCCAAAAGAAAAAAAATGAACTAATACTTATTGAGCAGTATAAAGTACTAGGTGTTGGGTGTTGTGCTGTAGGTTCTTTGTATACTTAATCACATTTAATTTGCACAATCATCTTATGAGGCAAATATTATTACTTCTCACTTCACTGGTGCAGAAATTGTGGTTAAGAAAATTGAGTTGCTTGTCCAACTAAGGGAAAGAGCAGGATTTAAACACAGGTCTGATTTCAAAATCCTTGCTTTTTCCTTTATAGCAAGTTGCTTCCCTAAGAAATATGAAGGTCAAGAGCAGAAAAAAATCACAAAAAAATGTCATGGAAGGAGCGGAACTGGATCTGAGTCAGAATGTACCTTCAACCCAACTTAAAATTAACCAAAGCCTTTACCACTGTAACCCATTTGACGGTCAACTCTGCTTCCAAGAACTAAGCCTAAAGAAATAACTAAGAAAATTTCACCTTAGAAAGTTTGTATCCAATATCATCCTGAATGGGGAAAAGCTGAAAGCTTTTCCTTTAAGAACAGGAATTCAACAAGAATGCCCACTCTAACCACTCCTATTCAACATAGTGTTGGAAGTACTAGCCAGAGCAGTCAGAGAAGAGAAGGAA
>NW_007728564.1:74229-75750 GCF_000696425.1 Galeopterus variegatus
TTTACTTTAAATTAAATTTGAAAATTATGTTAAGCGAAATAAGCCAGGTACAGAGAGAGAAATACCACATATTCTCACTCATATGTAGAAGCTAAAAAAGTTGATCTCATAGAAGTAGAAGGTAGAATAGTGGTTACTAGAGACAGGTGAGGAGAAGAGAAGAGGGGGATGGGGAGAGGGTGGTCAGTTAACATAAAAAGTACAGAGATAGTAATACAGGGAGACTACAGTTTACAACAAAGTACTGCCTATCTTTGAATAGCTAGTTGAGATGATGTTCAATGTTTCTAACACAAAGAAGTGACAAATGTCTGAGGTGATGGATGTACTAAGCACCCTGATATGATCACTGCACACAATATGAATGTACCCAATTACCATACTGTACTCCATAAATATATATAATTATAATGAATCAATTAAGAAAAATAAATTTAAAAGAAAAAATGAAATAGAGAGTAGAATAGTGATTACCAGAAGCAGGGAAAGGCAGGAGGAAGGCAGGGACCAGGGAAAGATTGCTAGACTGGTACAAAGTTACGAAGTTACAGTTAGGTAGGAAGAATAAGTTCTGGTGCCCTAGGAGGACAACAGTTCATAAAATTTTATTGTATATTTCAAGATAGCCAGAAAAGAGAATGTTGAATGATATAACTATAAAGAGATGATAAATGTTTAGGTGGTAGATATACTAACTATTCTGATTAGACCATTACACAATATATGCATGTATTGAAACAACAAACTGTACCCTATAAACATGTGCAATGAAAAAAAAATTTTAATTTTACAAATTAATTTTATTTCATTAATTTATAAGAAAACTTTATATATTAAGATTATCAACTCCTTGTCATGTATTTGCATATGACTTCTCCAAGTTAATTATTTTTTTAAAAAATTATGGGAGTATTTTAGTTTTATACAAATATCTGAGTCTTTTTCTTTGTAATTTCTGTAGTACTACAATCTGGGAAATATGGTAATAATGAGAAGTAACCTGCAAAGAGTACATAACTTCCTGGAAATGGTAGCTTAGGTGACCAAGGCAGATTTGTACAAATTCTAAGTATCCTCAAGGACCACAATCCCTCAGTTGTGCAGGATCAGAACTCCAACAAAGTTCATAGGGTATTAAAGGGACAGGTGGCCCTTGATGGCTATAGAACTAAAGCACATCTCACTTACACTAATTTCTTAGTATCTTGAATTCCTAGAATAAACTCTAACTTGTTCCAGGTGTACCATTCTTTTAGCATACTGATGAAATAAGTTCACAGATATTGTATTTGGATTTTTGTCTCCTTTTTTTTTTTTTTTTAATGTATAAAGAAAGGAAATTTATTTTCCACAGTTCTGGAAGCTTGGAAATCCAAGGTCTAGGGGTCATAACTGGTGAGGACCTTCTTCCTGGTGGGGGATTCTCTGCAGTGTCTTGAGATGGCACAAGGCATCACACGGTGAAAGGGCTCCCAAAAGAAAGCCACACTGGCTTTTAGAACAGACTCACTCTCATAACTA
>NW_007728564.1:75900-81484 GCF_000696425.1 Galeopterus variegatus
TTTTTTTTTTTTAATGTATAAAGAAAGGAAATTTATTTTCCACAGTTCTGGAAGCTTGGAACTCCAAGGTCTAGGGGTCATAACTGGTGAGGACCTTCTTCCTGGTGGGGGATTCTCTGCAGTGTCTTGAGATGGCACAAGGCATCACACGGTGAAAGGGCTCCCAAAAGAAAGCCACACTGGCTTTTAGAACAGACTCACTCTCATAACTAACCTATTACCTCAATAACCCATTGATCGATTAATCCATTCATGCCAATCATTCTGCCAATCATGTCTTAAAGGCCCTGCCACTTAATAATGTTACATTGGGGTTGTTTCAACAACATCGATTTTGGAGGGAACATACATTCTATTTCCATATTTCTTAGTGAGATTTGTTCTGTTTCCTTTTTGTGCTATGTTCATTGGGTTTGGTATCAAGATGATGCTGACTTTGTAAAATTAATTGGGACTCCTTCCTTCTTTTCCTTCCTCTTTCTCTCTTCTTCCTTTCCATTTATATGTAATCTACTTACTAATATTTGGGTTTAAATCTACTATGTTACTACTATGTTACTTCCTCTTCTATGTTTCTGTTTCCTTTGGGTTTAAATTTACTATGTTACTACTATGTTACTTCCTCTTCTATGTTTCTGTTTCCCTCTTTTCTTGATTTATATTATATTGATACTTTCACCTTCTACTAGTTGGTAGTTACACCCTCCTTTACTTTTCTTTTAGCCTACTTTTAGTAGTTACCTTGAAGATTTCAACATTAATCCTAATCTCCAATATTACTTAGAATTTTTACCTTCTTCCCAACTAATGCAACAATCTTAAAGCATTTTAACTCCAAGAATCCTGTGATGGTTAATTTTATGTGCCAACTTTACTGGGCAATGGAGTCCAGACATTTGGTCAAACATTATTCTGGGTTATGTCTATGAGGGTGCTTCTGGATGAGATTTGAATCCATAATTTGAGTAAAGCAGATTGTCCTCCCTAATGTGGGTGGGCCTCATCCAATCCATTGAAGAGCTGAATAGAACAAAAAGGCTGAGTAAGAGGGAACTCCTACTGCCTGACTGCTGAGATGGGACATTGATCTTCTCCTGCTGTCAGACTGGAGTGATGTCTTTAAAGTATTTGAAAATTTAGTTTTTACCACAACCCCATCAGGTCACTTGAACTCTTGGTGTTGTGAAGCTAATTGGGGCTATAGCTGAGAAGAAAAATGGTGCAAGAGTAAATGACAGGGCTTAGATGCAAGGTGCTAGGGTGGATTGAGAACCAGAAGTGATGTGAGTATGCCTCTTGAAAGCAGATCAATAAGCAAGGTCCCAAAACCCAAAAAGGGTTTTCCAGAGCCAGACCAGTTCAGAGATTACACTCTCTAAATCACTTTCTGCATGATGTGGTTGACTACAAGCAAAATTGCAGTGTCCATCCATGTACCTATCCCCTGGTGTTTCAAAGGCATAGAATGGATGGTGTAGATTCAGTGACAACAGCAAAACTATGAAGAACAATTCCTATGATTTCATCTATTGTGATAATAGGAGATGGGAAGAAAAAAGTAAACAAAGAATTTCTCGATGCAGAAGACATAAACCCAGGAGCACCTGAAGCAGCTAAACATTCATTTCATGCTGCTCCTATATGAGATGATGGGTTGGAGTAAGGAGTAAGTCCCAAGTGACGATGGGCAGAGTGTGCCAAGCAGTGCAGGGTCAAGCAGTACAGGATCAAGCAGAGCTTTGGACTTTTCCATATTCTCCATCATTTCCCAAAAGCTTCCTCCAGTAAATATACAATATATTCATACACAGTGAATTTGCGATGCACACACAGCTTCAAGGCAATTTTTCCACAGACCCCCGTTTTCACAGATTGCCACCCCTAGGTCCCTCAGGAACCACAGGGTGGAGGTGTGAGTGAGGGGAGTGGAAATTCAATCTGGAGATTCTATCTGCTCACCTACTACCCTCTTTATGCTATCTTTACGTTAGTTGTTTGCCCACCCACAATTGTTAATTCTCCAACCCCATAGGAGAAAAACTATGAGAGAGAACATGTGTATAATGCAGGGAGGGGGGGAGAGATTGGATTTTGACAGGTAAGAGTCCCTGCATTGTACAAATAAGCACTGTACCTTATTTAGTGGAGGGCAGCCAAACTATAAGGAGAATTTCAAAAAGCCAAGGTCAAGCCCTTTGTATCTCAGCTCCTATTACATTGCTGGCAACGGCACTATGAATAAACGTGGAAAATGAGGTACTAATAGGAGAGAGAAAAGGGAAGAAATAAGTCTGGTCCCTCTAAAAACAGGGATGGCTGCAAGGCTTTCTGTTATAGGCTCCTGCCTCTAAGGATACACAATACAGTAAAATATAGTGACCAGAAGCCTTCTCCTACTTTTTTCTGCTCACTCTTCTGTTTTAGAAGTCAAAACAGGATAGACGGCTAATAATTTTCAATCCTGTCTGTCTGCACTCTAGTTGTATGCAATTATCCCAGAAACTACAATTAAAATATTTTTCACTTCCAATACTACTGGTAAATATTTTGGATATAATCCAGAGCATTTAAGTAAGGCAGTGGAAAAATGGCCACAATATCTAACTAAAATAAGCCCATCATTCCTTTGAAAGTTTTGAGATATTTTCATTGCATTTGGATATTGGGATGAATTTTTTAAATACCTGTTTATCATAGGAAAACAGATTTTAAAAATCATTATTGAAAACCTCCACACTTTAAGAAGCGTGGATAAATCAAATTATCTTTTTAAAGCCCTCTTTAATTCCAACGAGACAAAGAAAGTTACTGGTCATTAATGTGTCGTATGTATAACTAATATTTATCATAGCCAATATAGTTCAGAACAAGCAAACTTTGGTAGGGTAGTAACTTTTAGGTGCTACATGCATAATTGAGCACAGGCCAAATCCCTTTTTGTAAATCAATATGATCATTTTTGAGGATTTTTACAAGATAAGCAAAGCGGTACAGTGGAAAAAAACATTTAATTAGACATCTCAAGTTTCAATTTTAGAGTTGACTGAGGATGGCTGTCATAAATAAAGAGCTCTACAATGTTCTCCTTCCTTAGTTAAGATAAGAAAACAAGTGATACTTTTTAGAGGAATCCATGCAGTGGACAGAGGTCAGGTTAGGTGGTCTCTGAGAATCCATTCAGCTTTGGAATTCTAAGACCAGATGGCCTCTAAGGTGTCTTCTAGCTCAGAAAGTATAGGTACCTAGAACATAATTTTTTCCATTTTAAATTGTTATATAGGTTAATAGCATATTTTTGCTTTCACAGTTCATTGCTGACAATGTCTGCTACTTATTTGAGGTCAAATCTTTGGTCAAGAATGCAATACTAGCTACAATGTTGTTCCAGGAAAATATTTCACTTTATAAGGAGTATGTTGCAGTAAAAAATAGTGCCCATCTATGAAACGTCAGAAAATATTAGTCCCAATACAAGTAACATTTACCAACTAAACTCTGGTGTTATTCATCTAAACCAGTGATTTAGAGCTACATTTAAAAATATCTGATGTTATTTTTTACCTCTCAAATGCAACAAAAAACTAAATAATATAAAAGTATATTTTTATTTGCAGCAAAATTATTAGATGGTATTTTTAAAGTAGGTATTAAAACTCAACACCTAGGGCCGGCCCGGTGGCGCACTGCTACAGTGCGCCGCTTGGGAAGTGTGGCGGCGCTCCCGCCGAGGGTTCGGATCCCACATACAGAACGGCCACTCACTGGCTGAGCGAAGAGCGGGGGCAACACCGAGGGTTGCGATCCCGTTGCCGGTCCCAGTCCGGTACGGGCGCAACACTGAGGGTTGCGATCCATTGCCGGGCACGAAAAAAGACAAAAAGACAAAAAAAAAAACAAAAAACTCAACACCTAAAAAACTGAAATGTGATGTGAAATTACATCTGAAGTTTTCAAAATATATTAAAAACCCAAATACAGCATTGCAATTTCCTTAAGTTACCTTCTTAATTTTAAAGTGTTTATTTCAAATAACTTAAAGATGTTCTTATGCATACACATAAGCTATGTGTCTCAGAATTCAGAACTATGCAAAGAATTTTTCAATATGACCACAAAAGGAAATATTTACACCTTTTAATGTAGCACTTAATACTAATTTTTGAAATCTATTGCTGATGCTACTTCTAAGAAGCAATGACCCAACCAGAAAAATAGTAAAGGCTGCCTTTTCTTTTTAAAGTGCTTATTAGCTTTATATCCAAAAGCAATGGTTTTTACAAATACATAATACTGAAAGGTGCTCAAAAAGTCACTACTTACAGAATTGAAGATGTCATTTTCTAACTTTAAACATGTAAACTGGTTTTATCTGCATTAAATGAAGATTGCTTTCAATGGTCCTCAACCATATGCTTCAAATCAAGATAGTGCTATTAATATCAGCAGCATGAACAGTGCCAGCAGAAGAAACCCCAGCACATTTTAATGGATCACAGCAGACCAGAAAAACTGTTAATAGCTTTTGGATATGCTACATATCCAAAGATGAGCCTTCTCTTTCACTCTGCAGATATGAAAAATAAACAAATAATAAAAACACTTTCTTGTCTCTCCCTAGATAATTTTACAGTATATAAAGGGATTCAAATTCTCTTACTATTTAACCAAACTCTTGTTTCTATATAGAGGAAACTGCATATTCTCAATGTTTAAAACAAAGCCTATTTCCATCAGGAACGCAAGAAGGAATTAATAAATGAAATCTTCAACTCTAAAAACCTGAGAAATAAAATTGTGAACAATTCTGAAACAAAGCATTTTTTAAAGGCTCATACAAACATTCCAAAATAGAATTTGTTTTCTGAGAATGAAATATGTGACTTCATTTCAATTACATCAATTTTATCTGATTTAAATAATTTAGAAAAATAAGTATCATCTTAATCTAACTGCTTTTTATATGAGATTTTCATCTGATTCATGCCTTTAATATGAACCTTTCAGTCTTATAGTAAGTACCTCTTTAGGTCCCTGTCTGTTTTCTGAAAGTTAAGCTCATTTTACTCTTCCTTTCTCTCCCTTCCAAAAGGCTCCATATAGCCCAAGAGAAAATCTCCATTACAAAAAAAAAAAAAGTCACAATTTAAATACAGTGTGATAATGCTGCATTTGATTTAAGGTAGTAATAAATTATAAATTGCCAAATAACTTAATGTAATTCATAATGCAAATCCCTGGTATAAAAAAGAATCCATCTTGCCCTGAATATAATAAAGCAGTCCAGTGATTTCAAATTACTTATGAAATAAAGGCAAAAATAAGATGTAAAATACTATTTATAAAAGTCAAGTAAGAAACAAGTTACCATAAATCTTTTTATAAAGATAAACGTAATGTGCCTTACCACTTCTAAAAATTGTTAGGGAGGCTTATAATTTAGTGGTTTCAAAAATGACTTTCAGTAAACTAGAGACTGAATTATAAATTATTGTAATATATGACATATTAAATATGCATGTTACAATAATACTGCAATGCGGAGTAATTTAATATTTGGACCTGCTATCTTTTGGCCAGTATATTT
>NW_007728564.1:81494-88022 GCF_000696425.1 Galeopterus variegatus
CTCACTTGGGAGAGCGTGGTGCTGACAACACCAAGTCAAGGGTTAAGATCCCCTTACCAGTCATCTTAAAAAAAAAAAAAAAAAGATATAATTTTGCTGTGGTTTATATACACAACGAAATATTACTCAGCTATAAAAAAGAATGAAATATTGCCATTTGCAGCAACATAGATGAACTTAGAGAAAATCATATTAAGTGAAATAAGCCAGGCACAGAAAGAGAAATACCGTATGTTCTCACTCATAAGTGGGAGCTAAAATAATAAACATATAAATAAAATAAAGAAAGATACAACATTCCCAATAATACACTGAACTTTCAAAAGGACAACTGGGCTGGGCCGGCCCGGTGGTGCACTGGATAAGTGCGCCGCTTGGGAAGCGCGGCGGCGCTCCCGCCCGAGGGTTTGGATCCCACATACAGACCGGTTCCCGCTCACTGGCTGAGCGAGGCGCGGGAGCAGCACCGAGGGTTGCAATCCCGTTGCCGGTCCCCGGTCCGGTACGGGGGCAACACTGAGGGTTGCGATCTGTTGCCGGACACGGAAAAAGACAAAAAGACCAAAAAAAAGGGCAACTGGGCTATTAGAAGTAGGGAGGGAGGGGGAGGGAGAAAGGCTATCAATAGCAATGATGGTGTATATTATTGAATATAACAATTATTCTTTTTTTTTAAAGATGACCAGTAAGGGGATCTTAACACTTGACTTGGTGTTGTCAGCACCATGCTCTCCCAAGTGAGCCACAGGCCAGCCCTTGAATAATTACTCTGATGTGAGCACCACATATTGCATGTGGGTGTTGATGTTCAACTCTATATCCCACAGAGAAGTACAATCAACTTTGTTACAATAAATTTTTTAAAAGTTTTTAAAAAGGTATCATTTTGGAAGTAGGGCTGGCAGCATATTTGCTGATGAATTGAAGGAGGTAGGGAGGGGAACGTGAGAATGGGGAAATAAAAGAAAGAAAAAAATTAAGAAATGACTACAAGGTTTATGGTTTGCACAGCAGATGGATGGTAGTGACTTTTACTGTGAAAACAAACATACAAAAAACCCTGATCAGCAGCAGTAAATACCTTCCACAAAGTTAAATAGATTTGCAAGGCAAATAAGATGCTAAGCTTTAAAAGTATATCAAACTCTGAAAAATAAAGTTCCTCAGTACTGAAGGTCCCTACCATATTTTGCTGTTATCCTCAATAGTGCTTTTAGAATTGGCTATTCCATATTTACAGAATGCTGGCCACCTTCAAAAAGCTTTATTAAACACACCCATGACAAAGACTCTCCCCTCTCATAGCTAGCATTCAAAGGTGACAAGACATTACCAATTCAGTTCAAAGTGATCTACGGCTAACTTTTTCTTTTTTTTAAGTTAGATATAGTAGAAGTAAAGTTAGATGAAGAAGTGCTAGAAAGAAGCTTAATGGGAAAGAATTTTTATATTATATGTTCCTAGATTACAAACAATATTTGAGAAAAAAGATTAACCTTTTTCCTCAAAAAATGTTTTTTTTAGAAACTGAAATTACTAAAGAGTAAGTCCATACTTCCCTTCTGATAATAAACAAGAAACCCATGTGACTTAGAAGCCACTCTTCCTCAGCTAGATGGGATCTTCTAGTTAGTACTTCTTTTGCTCTACCCTATTTGATGGGGAAAATTAATACATATTGAGCACAAACTATACATTAAGTAATGTCCTTGGACTACAATTCCAATCTGTTCAAAAACAAATTGTCTGCATGCTAGCTATAGGTTCTAGGAAGAACCTGCCACACTTTTAGGTGGTTTTTCCATGACTCCAATGGGCCTAAGAGCTGTCTATATCTGCCTGCTACTGCCAGATCAGGACCACAAAGCTGCTGTTGCCATTCTTCTGATGTTGCCCATCTTATTTATTCGGAGGGTAGTCTAGCTTTCTCAATTAAATCAACTGAAAGATTCTGTCCCTTGATTTTTGATTATCTGCATTTATTAAATTCTCACACTTCTATTAGTAAGCATAATTGCAAAAACTAAAACCATTTAGGCTAATATACTGAGTTCTCAGAGAATATATCAATTCTAAAACAGGCCTGAATTTTTTAAATACATGGTTTTATCTAAATAAATGAATAATTGTAAACAAACTTACGTAGAATGAGTTTGCGTTTCTTTTGCTCCGAATGAAGAAAGCTACTAAGGTAGAAGACAACAGGTAGAAAGAGAATGAACACAGATACAGCAATTACAGGCACCGTGTCACTGCAAGGGACTGAACAGTTGAAAGTTCGACTCCAAAGTTTTCGAGTAATGTTCATCTGGAACAACAACAAATAATATTATTCTATTTTATATTCACTTGTCTTCACCTTTGGTGGGGGGGATGGAGGGACTGGCCAGTATAGGAACCAAACCCTGGACCTTGGTGATACCAGCATCATGCTCTAACCAACTAAGCTAAGCAGCCAGCCTTTTTTTTTTTTTTGCGGCTGGCCAGTACAGGGATTGAAACCTTGACTTTGGTGTTACTGCACCATGCTCTAACTTACTGAGCTAACTGGCCAGCCTTGTCTTCAATTTCATACAGTTATTTTCTTAATATTTAAAAAGGCACCCAGAATGCAGACTAAATACACATCCCTAAAAATCTACTGATGGTTGAGGACAATTTCTTCTACCAGGAAAATAAGCTGGTTCACAATTAATCATTGTATAAATTTATACCCATACAAAAAAATTCATATTCTAAATTCATAATACTGACCAGAGTATTCTAGAATGTCAGCCATTCATAGCTTTCAAACAGAGAACTTGGTTTTTTGTTTGTTTTTAATTGAAACATAATCGATTGTACATATCTGCATGGTACAGTATTGAATATCAATACCTCTGTGCAATGTTTGATGCTCAAATCAGGATAATTAGTATATTCAACATTACACCATGTAATCATTTTTTGTGGCCCTTTACCAATTTCTTGCTAGTCCCCCCTCCCCCTTCCCCTTTCCCACCTCTCAGAGAACTTGTACCAATAGGAAGAGTTAGACCTTATTTCATTCATTAAAAAAATATTTCTTATTTATTGAGAGCCTATTAGAAATCAGGTACTGTTCTAGGCAATAAGAATAGAGCAGTAAAAACAAAAACAAAAAATCCTCACGGTGCATCCATTTTAAGTGCTTTTTACCATCCTGAATATTACTGGTCCACTATAGTTCCTTCTGAGCTCCTGTAATAATTCACACTCATTATTCTCAATGATTAAACTTATCAATTCTGACCTCAAGTTCTCTACTTTGAGACAATAATTTCTCACTCTCCTCTAATTCCTCAATACAAAGGCATCATATTGCCCAAAAAGGCATGATTGCCATCTAGTGGTACCCCATGTGAAAGCAGGCTATACAACAGAGAAAAAAAGCTTTTTTTGTTGATCATTCATTTAATTAATACATATTTATTAAGAGCCCACATGCCAGGCATTGTCCTAAATACTGAATGGTATACAAAAAAGACTAGGTCCTTGTCCTAATGTGGCTTATATTTTAGTGAGGGAGACAGACTATAAGTGAATAAAAATTTTCAGATGGTAAGAGATATAAAGAGATAAAGCAGTGGGATAGGAAGTGATGGAGGAAGGGCTTCTGAAACACCTCATAGTAAAATTTAGAAACTTCTTGAATTAGCATCACATATACAAAAATCTGAAATATAAACATACAACACACAATGTCCACACCTCTGAAAATGGCACACATTTTCAAATTTAAAAAACAAAATGTACCAAATTATCAACTCACTTATGAAGTGTGTGATTAATTTCCATTTTTGACAGACAACAATGTCCACACCTCTGAAAATGGCACACATTTTCAAATTTAAAAAACAAAATGTACCAAATTATCAACTCACTTATGAAGTGTGTGATTAATTTCCATTTTGACAGACTATTCTAAAACTTTACTACTTTGTAACTATTATGTACTATTCAACAACACTGCAAAATATGTATCATATCTGAAGCAAAGTACTTACAGCATCTTCCACATCAATGCATAAATGTGTTCCAGGTTCAGCCTTATTCTCAAGTTCATTCATTTTTTGCATTTCACTGTACAGACTACTCAGAGTTTTGTATTTTTCCCGACAATTTCTGCACACATCTGAATAATTTTTTGTCTGTAGAAGACTTTGGGCACTCCCCTAAAATGACAAAGGTACATGTAACACAACCAATAAACATTACATACAATATCTCTTTAATGATATTAAATACATACAATATCTCTTTTATTTGCCCTCCTACAGGACAGGAAATAATATGTTGTGTCAAAGTGCTGAACTGTGATGTTGGGCAGGTTACGAAATCGCTCAGAGTCTCAGTTTCATCATCTATAACATAGGGTCACCTCTACCTGTATTTTAGGAGACCTAGCATGTGAAGCACACAGCAAAATATTTGGTACTTTCTAGGTGGGCCGAAATTTTGAAAACCACTGCACTAGCTAATGTTAACTGAGGACAACACCAGTTCATATTCCATATTATTGATACCTAAATACCAAATTTCCTAAATTATCATATAGCTGCACCTATATCTATTCCTACTTTTACTAAATAATTTAAATATATGTCTGCATGTGTTGACTTCAACACCAAAGTTTGCTTTGTTGAGACAAGGCTTTTTTAATGGGAAAAGAAAAGGCACCAAAACTACATCCTCACTCAATTCTCTTATCACAAGGCTCATAATCCAGGCCTTTCTAGTTAACAAAAAGGAACAAATATCAAAGAATTCTGTAACCTAAAATGAGGCTAGTGGAGATAACACAAAATATTATGTTAGTGAATCTCAATCATTTCCACTTCTAGACTGATACTTGTCTTTTCAAGAACAAGTCTGTTGAAAAGTCAGTTCACACCTTTGTTTTCTTTTCCCTTTATGTTTACCTTGTAGCATGGACAAAAGATATTAACTGAACATTGTAATGAAAGAGAAAAAAAAATCAAAGTAATCAAACTGATGTAGCCCCTACAATGTCACTCTCACCATCTATTTGATAGAAAAACTAAGTCGCCTTAGTCTGCCACGAGAAATAGCCCGTTGCCTGTTTTCACAGAATAATTGTGCATTCAGTTGAAACCAAAATTAAAAATTGAGCACAGAATCTTGATGGAGGGTAGTTTAGCCACTATTATTAAAATTTAAAATGCACATATATTTTGATAGAGCAATTCCACTTCTAGGAATCTACCAAACAAACTCATACAATTACTCAAAGTTATATGAAAAAGTCTGTCTGTGGCAGCAATTTGTAACAGTAAAATACTGAACCAAACAATATCTCCAACAATGTAGAGACTAGCTATCTAGATGGTAGTATAATCATACGATGAAAAGCTACACAGCTATTACAAATGAACGTGGAAGTAGGATTCCAGGAAGATGATGACATAAGCATATGCCTTGTCTCCTGATTTCTTTACTGAAGAGACTCAACAAAAGAAGTCTAAACCCAGGCACTCGAATAACACTATAAAATATAAAGGCACAAAATGCACACCTCATCACAGGAAGGCTGTAACACAGCTTCCACACCACTCCCAGAGAAAGTGGCTAGAACCTCTATCCCCTGCAACCACCCATCATCGTCTAGAGATGCAGGAGGCTGGAATAACAGCCTCGCCCTGCCTGTGGGGACATCCTTTCACTCCGCAAAAAGCTGCCTTTCCACAGTCAGCAGGTCAGGGAAGCCACTTGCAAACACTTACTACCCAAGGTAGATCTTCTCCCTGCCCATTCAACCAAGCTGGAAGCTATTGCCACAGCCAACATTACCAATTTCATTGCTACCATGTATTTGTTTTGCTGGCCCCCCTCCCAATGCCCCAGGACTCAATCCTTTGGGCCTCTTTATCACCTCTGTTTACACTCACTCTCCTCTAGTCTCTTGCCTTTAAATACCATCTGTACCTAATAACTCTCAAGTCTCTATCACCAGCTCTATCCCCTGAGCTTTAATCTCATTTATAACAAAGACTATTGGCATTTCAACTTGGATGTCTAATAGGTATTTCATACATAACATGTTCAAAACAGAATTCTTTTTTTTTTTTCTGACCGGTAAGGGGATCGTAACCCTCGGCTTGGTGTTGTCCGTACCACACTCAGCCAGTGAGTGCACCAGCCATCCCTATATAGTATCCGAACCCACGGCCTCAGTGCTACCAGCACCACACTCACCCAAGTGAGCCACAGGGCTGGCCCCAAAACAGAATTCTTTTTTTTTTTTCCTTTCTGTCTTTTTTCGTGACCTGTAACGGGATCACAACCCTCGGTGTCGCACCTGTACCGCGACCGGCAACTGGATCGCAACCCTCGGTGTCGCGCCCGCACCGCACTCAAACAGTGAGCGGACCGGTCTCTATATGGGATCCGAACCCTCGGCGGGAGCGCCACCGGCGCTCTCAAGCGCTGCACTCTACCAAGTGCACCACCGGGCCGGCCCCAAAACAGAATTCTTAATCCCCACTCCCT
>NW_007728564.1:88183-89438 GCF_000696425.1 Galeopterus variegatus
CCACAGGGCTGGCCCCAAAACAGAATTCTTTTTTTTTTTCCTTTCTGTCTTTTTTCGTGACCGGTAACGGGATCACAACCCTCGGTGTCGCACCTGTACCGCGACCGGCAACTGGATCGCAACCCTCGGTGTGGCGCCCGCACCGCACTCAAACAGTGAGCGGACCGGTCTCTATATGGGATCCGAACCCTCGGCGGGAGCGCCACCAGCGCTCTCAAGCGCCGCACTCTACCAAGTGCACCACCGGGCCGGCCCCAAAACAGAATTCTTAATCCCCACTCCCTTACAACCAGTTCTTCTTTGTCTTCCCCATGGCACCAACATCCTCTCAGCTACTCAGGGTCAAAGCCTAAGATTATCCGGACTTTTTCTTTCACTACCAGCCAAAACCACTCCATAAATCACCCAATCTATCAGCAAGCCCTGTTACAGAGACCTCCAAAATACATCCTGAATTTGTCTACTTTTCTCTAACATTGAGTGGTTGAAGCCACTGCCATCTCTTTCCTGTGATAGTCTCCTGACTATGTTTTTTTTTTTCCTTTTTGTCTTTTTCCGTGTCCGGCAACGGATCGCATCCTTCAGTGTTGCCCCCGTACCGGACCGGGACCGGCAACGGGATTGCAACCCTCGGTGTTGCTCCCACGCCTCGCTCAGCCAGTGAGCGGGAACCGGTCTGTATGTGGGATCCGAACCCTTGGCGGGAGCGCCACCACGCTCCCAAGCGGCGCACTATAGCAGTGCGCCACCGGGCCGGCCCCTCTCCTGACTATGTTACTTCCATTCTGGTCTACCTTCAACTGGGTTTCTCCACCAAACAGCCAGAGTGATCTTTTAGCATGTAACATTCCTGCTTGAAATGGCTTCCCATGTTGCTTAGAATTTATATTAGATATAATAGAAGGGCACTTCAAAAAGTTCATGGAAAAATAGAATTAAAAGATAATATGAATCTTTCCATGAACTTTTGGAAGAACTTATGTATTTCTAATTTAATAAAAATCTGGATTTAAGATTTCAGATTATTTTAATTAATTATGAAATATGGGATTCTATCTTGATCTAGGGAAGAATAAGTAGCTATTACCTAATCTTGGAAACTGATAGAGAAATATAGATTTAAATTATATCTTTAAAATTTTAAGATAAAAGATGTTTAAATGGAGAAAATGAAACCATAAAAGTACTAAAAGAAAAATCACAAAAGAAAATTTTAAGTAATCTCAATGTGGGAAATGCTTTTCTATGTGACACA
>NW_007728564.1:89916-91790 GCF_000696425.1 Galeopterus variegatus
CTATAGATTTAAATTATATCTTTAAAATTTTAAGATAAAAGATGTTTAAATGGAGAAAATGAAACCATAAAAGTACTAAAAAAAAAAATCACAAAAGAAAATTTTAAGTAATCTCAATGTGGGAAATGCTTTTCTATGTGACACAAATACTGAAAGCCATTTAAAAAAGTGATAAATCTAACAAAATTAAAATTTTCTTCATGACAAAAGAAAAGCACAATCAGATGAACAGCAAACTAGGATAAAAATATTTGCAACTAACATCACAGGAAAAGTGCTAATTTCCTTAAAATGTTAGGTTTACTTGTTAGAACACTACTTTCTTAAACCAAAGAGTTCTCTGGTCAAATACATTTGGCAAACACTGTGTACAGAAAATGCCATTTGGAGTTTTACAACATACATTAAGCCACTATAGGTTCTGAAGTCTTATAGTTAAGCATTTCCCAACCTCAGAAGAATACTAAATCCTTTTTTGATAGGCCATCTATTAACATCCTGCAGAACACATTTTGGGAAATATTCACCTAATAATTTGTATTCTCAGGGAAATTCATAATTCTGAGTTAACATATTTATTAAAGAGGAAACCATACATATTTATATCCTGAATATATTTACATCTACTTGTGGGGATTACTTACTTGTTATGCAAGTTTCAAAACTACAATTTTGCCAGAGTTCCAATCTCGTCCTTCACTACCACAAGGCAAGTTCCAATACCAAAATTCAAAGATCAGAGATGAAGACAACAAAAATCTACAAGGTAGGATTCTTAAAGGTTACCTTTTATATCATAATTCAATACTCAAAGTTACCTTCCTAAACAGTGCCTGTCAAAGTAGGTAAAATATATTTAAGCAAATATTGAGGCAAAGAACGAGCTTCCTGTAGACACACAGGATCACACTGCACTGCAAAATACCTTCTTATTGCAATAAAAAAAGTCAAAGTAAATTACTGCCAGATTGAACAACACTGTGTTTTAATTAAACAAGCCCATGCCTTAGTTAATGTTTTCAGATTCATTATCTCACCAAATCCTCACTACAAAATACTTGAAGGTAGAAAGGGTAGATATTACTATCCCCATTTCACAAATGAGAGAACTGAAGTTTTAATGATTTTAAGTAGACAAACTTAAATGCAGAAATCCAAGTCCACTAACTCCTCTACATCACGGGTATAGATAAGTATCAACAATTGATGCTATAAAACTTAGAATTACACATTATTCATTTGTACAAGGCAGCATTTTAATTTCAAATATCATATATAAAATACCTGAAGGTTATGCTCAAAGCAGGTCAAGGTATGATTAAATAGATTGAGGAAATATACTGTACTGTTTGATAATTCTTCACTGTTGTTCGTTAAACAATCTGTCAAAAACCCGAAAAGTATATTAATATATCTCAAACAACAATTATACATTGTCATTTATTTTTCAAGTGATCATCTTCTGTTTCACACAAGCATGAAGTATTCCACATAAGAAAATTTCCCAAATACATAAAGCTTACCTCTTTTAGTTTCTAAAAGATTTTTTTAAAAAACCATAACCATTTTCATGAAAATCTTAAAATAATCACATACTCTCCTCTTTTTATAAAAACAATATACCAAATAAAATTTAAATAGACTTTTGATGGCACAAGGTCGTAATCATGAACATCAGCTATCAAATGCTGCCTTCATAGTGCTAGTTAGGCACAAGACTGTTTACTCTGCACTAATCTTACCCAAATTCATATGCCTTTTTATACAAATTTAGTAGTTCTGTGTCTCTTCCAACTTCACTAATAGATTATTGAACCTAACAGAGTAACCTTTTTTTTTTTTTTTTTTTTTTTTTTTTTTTTTTTTTTTTTTTT
>NW_007728564.1:92642-98378 GCF_000696425.1 Galeopterus variegatus
GGCGGGAGTGCCGCTGCGCTTCCCAAGCGGTGCACTGTAGCAGTGCGCCACCGGGCCGGCCCCAGAGTAACCTTTTTAATTTGCCCTTTCTAATCTATCACGAGTTGGAAGCCCAGAGAAACAAACTGCTGAGAATTTTGCCTAAAATACTGACAAAGGGGCTTCAAGTAAAGTCTGGAAATAAATAGAATTGTTTTACATGTTTTCTTAAATCTTACATAAGTGGTATTCCTCTGAACTTGCTACTCTTGCTTAGCATTAGCTCAAGCTCATTTATTCCTTCTGTTTTCTATATATGAATATACCACAATTATGCCATTTTTCCTTTTTCAGTGAACCTAGTTTTATCCTTTTATACTTTTTACCTCTCCCTGGTTTCTCAGCCTGCTATCTGCAATCTAGGTTCAACGGCCTGCCTTCAGATCGTGGAACTCATGGTCAGCCATTTCTATCTCACTGTGCTACAATCCTTGCCATCCTTATCTTCAACATATTCACAAACGTTTCCAACATTTGACAGCCTCCATCTACTTTCTCTACTCTCAATCTGGTTATGGAACACTATTATAGAAAATTCTCAAATTATAATGAAGGAACCCAATTCTAATTCATGTTTTCTGATCTCAGGGCCACGAAACAATCCTTGTAGATGCCCTACTAATTATTCCACAAGGAATGTTCCAAATTATTTTCTATAGTCCCCTCCCCTATTTTTATCCCCCTTAATTTCAACAGATAAGATTTATATTATACCCACCTTACTCAGAAATTCAGAGCCATCTAATAGGATCTCTTTCAACTGGGAGTAGAGAGCATAGGAAGCTATTGCAATAATCCAGGAGAAAGGTGGAAATAAAAATAGAAACAACTCGATGGATAAGAGAGACGGAATATGCAGACACTAGGATATGACACTGTAAGGGATATCCATGCGTTATGATAAACGACAATCACGACAATGAAAGCCAACATTTACTGAGTACTTGTTACCTTCCAAGCACTGTGCTTATACTTTGAACACATTTACGTTTTTAATTCTTGCAACAATTCTACGAGGGAAGAACTATCATTATCTACATTTTATAAACAAGGAACAGAGGTTTAGAGAAATTAAGGAGGTTGTCCAAGGTCACAAAACTGATTGGTGAAAAGCAGGAATTAATTAAAAAGTTCAGAGTCAACAAACATATGCTACCATTAAACCATTAAAAAAGTTCAAGACTCAAAGTTAACAAACACATACCACCACTCCTCCCTCCACTACACACAAATATCTCATGCCACACAGGGATTCAGGCAGTCACCACCAACTGATCAGAGTTAGCAACTGAGATGAAACCTAAACCTGGTGAACAGAGCGGCAACTAGAACATTAAGGCTCCTTTGTGCAAATGAGAAAAAGACACACCCTCTGGGTGGATATATTACAAAAGGGCACTCCTGCCTCCAGAAGCTGAGCTGGAATTCAGCCCCATTCATCCTCACACAGGCCCCTTGTGCAGGGCCCCATCTGCATCTGGTATACATGGGACCCCCTTGGTGAACCTATTTGAGATTCTTCCCTGCTCTGAATGTATGTATACTTCATATTCTCTGCAGCTTTATCTTCTCCAGAACATGAGTTCTGCTCTATCATTTAAAAATATGAGGGATCACTTTACAAATCAGGAAACTAAGCCAGAGAAATAAGGTGATATACTGAAGATCATACAGCAATTTAATAAGGCACTGAAATACAAAATATACTTTCCAGACTTCCAATTAAGTATTCACTTAATTATACCATTTTTCTTTACTATTTAAATATGCTACTCCACCTGTCAGCTTTCACTAAGTTCAAACACTAAATTCTTTTTTTAAAAAAATTTAACATAAGCCCCTCTTAATGCTGGTTTAACATCATTATGTAGCAGCCCTGAATCCTTTTAGGGATGTGACAGAGTACATATGAATAAAAACAAACACAATTACACATATGCAGAATATATGTACATTCAGCTATTTCCAGTTTTTGTAGGTGATGTTTTGCAGGGAAGTTGGAGTACAATTTCAACACACCATGTCATGACAACTGACATATACAATATAGGGATAAAAGGGTGTGCGTGTCCCTGTATTGCTTCCAAAGGTAGTATATAATACATTACTTTGAGGGAACAATGGCAATTTCTTCTATACAAAAACAACAATAATATTTTATCTTTATAGCAATATATTTTTTTTTTTAAAGATGACCGGTAAGGGAATCTTAACCCTTAACTTGGTGTTGTCAGCACCACACTCACCCAGTGAGCTAACCGGCCATCCCTATATGGGATCCGAACCCGTGGCCTTGGTGTTATCAGCACCACACTCTCCCAAGTGAGCCACGGGCCGGCCCCATATAGCAATATTTAAAACAAATAATTTCTTTATAAAAAAGGAATTTATAAAGCAAGCTTCTCTGAAGAACAAAAGAACTTATTAATCTCTTCTATTTTACTGATAGCCACTTACTTTTCACTTAAAATAATTTGAATATTAAAACACTAATATAGACTGGTCATTGTAAGTACTACATTAGTGCAGTATCATCAAAATTTTTCCAGTGATCATTAGTGGTATTATAAAGCACAAAGGAGTTCATTTATATAAGGGGTTAAAAATGTCTTCGTTATTAAAGAGCCCTTACTTTCTTTTTTTTTTTTCCTTTTTGTCCTTTTTCGTGACCGGTAACGGGATCTCAACCCTTGGTGTCGCGCCCGCACCACGCTCAACCAGTGAGCGGACCGGTCTCTATATGGGATCCGAACCCTCGGCGGGAGCGCCACCACACTCCCAAACGCTGCCCTCTACCGAGTGCACCACCGGGCCGGCCCAAAGAGCCCTTACTTTCTGATTCAAAACAAAAGAATTCTAGCAAAATTCATCTTTTCTCCTTTTGCAGAAATTGGGAGCATAAGGTTATAAACAGTGAGTGGCTATATATTTTAGAAATTAGTAAGTTAAGGAATATTAGTAATAATAAAGCTTCCTATAAGCACTAAATGAAGTGGTCATTATGAATTTTCCTCATGTCAGATAATCAATGGAGCCTCATCAAGGACAGATTAGCCTGGCTTCTTCCTCAGTGAGGGCTCACACATCAGCCTAAGAAGCATTCTTAAAGGTGTTAAGGATTCAAGTTAATACCTTACATAGAAACCTGCTAAATTATCATAACAGGAATTATGCATCTTTAAATAAAGTACAGGTATTTGGCATCTATTAGGAGTTGGTATAAAGATCTCTGTTGTTTATCAAAACTAGCTGTATAGAAAAAAACAGAGACAATCACAAATTTCTGAAAATTAGAGCAAGCTTCAGAAAATACAGAATAAACTGTGAGAACTTTGTACCCGAACAACCTAATTAAGTTTAATAAATATAAAAACGAAGACATTTTAAATCATGAGATACAAATAAATGAGTTTAACATTTATTATATTTCCATCTAGATAAAATATGGTAAAGAGGGGTTCTGGTTATCCATTAAGTTTACTGTTGATTTTTAAAGCATACAGATGTAAGTTATATGTACTAATTGAAAGCTAATTTTCTTTTGGTTAATCAGAATGTACATCAGGATTACACGGTGGCTCAATAACATTATGATGCCCATAAATTATGACCCAGATCTCTGTAGATATAGGTTGCTCACAAAGAAAGAGTGGGCTTTCAGTATGTAAGAATATCTGGACTGACAATTTGGGGGCCCATCTTATTATAATAATTCCTCATATTGGATACTGCTTACCAAAGAAACAAAACACTTTACCATAAAACAGTCCATGGTCACATTAAATCTGGTCACTCTGCTAAATATTCAATTGTTGTATGCACAAGACAACCAAGAAGGATCTCAATAACAAAGTTATCCCTATGTCAACAATACAAAAAGGCTTCTGATAACAGCTTTCAAATTCTGTACAGGAGAAATCTTTACCATATTTTCTTTATTTTTCAGCAGTCATTCTCCACAAGGAAGAGCTAGTTTCCATGTGAGTAGGAAGAGCTGAGCTCTTAAACACTTCTTCTGACTTTCCATCTATTTCCAATTTCTCATTTCCTACCAAGACTAATATCATTCAGAGACATAAGAATTCTAAAGAGAAAAGGGATGGGAGTGGTACATAGACGACACTCCCTCCTCTGTTGGGTTTGTAGCCTTCTTTTCATCAACTAATAAGTGCAGACACTAGGTACCAATCCTGTTTCAAGCAAAATCAAGCAGAATGGATGGGTGGTTTTTGCGAGTATATTAATTTTAATAATATTCTTTTTAATATTTCATCTTTTATATTTTTACATTTGTATATTTTTAATAATCTCATTTACAAAAATTCTAATATCCCCTGCTATGGTTTGAATATGTCCCCCAAAACTTATGTGTTTAAACTTAATGGTCAGTGGACCAAGAGGTGGGGTCTTTAGGAGGTGATTAGGTCATGAGGGCTCCCCCCTCATGAATAAAATTAAGGCTATTATACAAGAGGCTTCACATAGGGTTCAGCCCTTTTTGGCTCTTTCACTCTTTGACCATGTAAGGACTCAATGTTTGTCTCCTTTTGCCCTTTGGTTTCCTTTAGTCATGTGAAGATACCTAGACAGTGCCATCTATGAGAAACAGTCCTTCTCCAAACAGTCCTTTACCAAACACTAAACCTCACCTTGATCTTGGACTTCCCAGCCTCCAGAACTGAGAAAATAAATTTCTGTTATTTATAAATTACCCAGTTTGTGGTATATTGTTAAAGCAGCACAAATGAACTAAGACAGCACCTTAAATTTACTTTAAAAAGTTTTTTACCTATGTAATTATAGTTCTGCATTTACTAGTATGGGGAATGTGAAAGGAATAGTCATTTCATATCAAAAGATATATTCCTACAAAATGAACCACATATTGGCTTAAATCTCAGTCAAAAACAAATTTTTAAAAGAAATCAGTGGTAATTATTCTTCTTTTGTAATTTTTTTCCTTCCCATTTTATCTTTTAGGCACCAGACTGAATATATTCTGTATTATTTACCATTAAAGACCCCTATTACTGGCATCACTTATCAGCTGTGTATTTGAAAAATTAATAATAATTAGATCATCAGAAAATGGAACTGAGATAAATGGGTTAGTGGCTAGAGTTTAACAATTTCACAAAGGTTCTGAGAAAACTGATCAGTCTTTCTTTGTGTTTAAATAAAAAGGCAAATAATCCAGAAATTTGTTTTTGAATATTTATTCTGTGATTTTGTGTATTTAAAAATGACACCATTATAGGCAAACTTCTGACTGGACACAATTGGTTTAAAATTTTAACATACAATCATCTTCCATTTTATTAAAAGAGTAAATGTCCCTTGTACTTTTTTTTTTTTCTACAAATTTTTAAAGGTCAATGATTTAAAAAACAATGACTGAATAGGTAGGAAATTGATATTCTTTTAAATGCAAAGGTAAAGAGAAGCCTTTTGTATCATTTATGAAGAAAATAAAACAGCAAAGGTCTGATGAAATTAATGGCTTAACAGATCTGAGGTTGAATGAGAACCAGATGCTGATGCCTGATGACTCCTGAGGGTTAACATTAGAAAATGCACAGTTTTACTTAAAAAAATTTATTTTCACTTTATCTAGTTTTAATATTATTAGAAGTACTACTTGGGCCGGCCCGGTGGCGCACTGGATAGTGCGCCGCTTGGGAAGCGTGGTGGCGCTCC
>NW_007728564.1:98750-100123 GCF_000696425.1 Galeopterus variegatus
GAGGGTTGCGATCCGTTGCCGGACACGGAAAAAAGACAAAAGACAAAAAAAAAAAAGAAGTACTACTTGGTCTTTGGAAAAAGGGGAGTATTTTACATTTATATTTTAAATAAAAGATTAGGCTTTCTACAATATGAAACATGTCTATAGTTTAAAAGTTAAACTTTTGTAGGACTAACTGAAATATATTCATATTTCTTAAAATGGAGACTGGGAAATGAATTTGTCAAACAGCACTTTAAAAAACAAAATTAGGCATTAACACATGAAAAAACACTGTCTACTCAACAATCTTAAAGCCTTTCAAATGTAGTTCTAGACTCTATCTGCAGGTCATTTATACTCTCTGTGCCCTCATTCTGCCTCACAGGGTTTATTGTGAAGCTCAAATGAGACAAGGGCTATGAAAGAAATATAAATCGGAAAATATTATTTAATTCAACTGCTGACTTGTTACTCATTGTTTTTGGCTCCCAGTTTTTTCCTTCCTTCCTATTCCTTTTCACATGTTCCTAAATCTCACTATGTGTAAGAGAAGACTATGTTGCTCAAGTAAGAATTCTTTATTAAATTTTGGTAAAAATTTTTAAATTACTTGAGCAATTCTTTAAAATTTTCAGAAATTTTTCACATTATCTTTATTAAATAGAAATGCAGAGAGCATAATCAGGAGTGCCTCCAAGTAACTTGGTAAAATTTCTAGTTAAAGCGATTATTTTAGATTGTCTAGCACTGAATCAAGAGAAAACAGCTGAGAAATTCAAGGAGTCCAAATGTACAGAACTATTTTATTTCCATTTAAAATACAGAATATAGACCTAAAGGACATAAGTAGAACATTTCATTCAACAACTGCAGAATACACATTCTTCTCAGCAGCACATGGAACAGTCTCTAGAATAGACCATATATTATGTCACAAAACAGAAAATAACAAATGCTGGTGAGGATGCAGAGAAAAAGGAACCCTCCTACATTGTTGGTGGAAATGTAAACTGGTACAGCCATTGTGGAAAACAGTATGGAGGTTCCTTCGAGAACTAAAGATAGATCTACCCTATGACCCAGGTATCCCACTATTGGATATATACCCAAAGGAAATGTAATCAATATATCAAAAAGACACCTGTACTCCCATGTTCAGTGCAACACTATTCACAATAGTCAAGAAATAGAATCAACCTAAATACCCATCAACAGATGAATGGATTTAAAAAAAGATGACATATATACACAATGGAATACTATTCAGCTATGAAAAGAAGTTATATCCTATTATCTGCAGCAAGATGGATAGAACTGGAAACCATCGAAAGGGGGTTGGCGGTGAGCAGAGACGGCCTCGCGCGCCCCCTGGCGCGCGCCCGGGGAGA
>NW_007728564.1:104969-114421 GCF_000696425.1 Galeopterus variegatus
CCCAGGTATTCCACTGCTGGGAATATACCCAGAGGAATGGAAATCATCATGCCGAAGGGATGCCTGTACTCCCATGCTTATTGTGGCACTATTTACAACAGCCAAGAGTTGGAACCAGCCCAAATGTCCATCATCAGATGAGAGGATAAGGAAATTGTGCTACATCAACACAATGGAATACTACTAGTCTGCTATAAAAAAGAATGAAATACTACCATTCGCAACAACATGGATGGACTTAGAGAAAATTATATTAAGTGAAACAAGTCAGGCACAGAAAGAGAAATACCACATGTTCTCACTTATTTGTGGGAACTAAAAATAAATAAATAAATAAATAAATACACAAACAAATAAATGATGGGGGGGAAGAAGACACAACAATTCCTTGAACCTGTTAAGACAAGTGAGCAGATATGATGTAGTTGAGGGGGAGTGGGGGAAGAGGAACGGGTAAAGGAACACAAAAATCAACTACAATGTATATTGAGAAGTATAGATTTCAAAGCTCAGCAAGAATGTGCTACTTTAGAAAACTAAAATTTATTAAAATAAGGAAATAATAATTAATTAATTAATTAAAAATAATTTTTAAAATTTTTTTTAAATTAAATAAATAAAATAAAATAAAAAGTTCATGGAAAGAAAAAAAAAAGCATACGGCAGAAAATTCAAAAGATACAAATGTAAATACAGTGAGAACTAAGTCTTCTTTTCTTTGCTGCCCACTCAGCTATGCAATTCCCCTCCCTCAAAGTACATATGAACTTTTAGGACAAAAGATATCATTCTTCTCTGCATCTTGCTTCTTTCACCTGACCATTTATCTTGGCCAAATTAATTTTAAGTAGGAAGTAGGAATCTTCTTAATAACTCATATCTAATTGCTTCTCATTTTTTTTCTTCAGAAGTTCAACCTAAGAAATATTTTCAGTATGAGGTACCTTACAGAAAAACAAAGGTACTGTAAGAACTTATTCTAAAGTGTCTTATCCCTACCATATTGAATAAATACGCAGTAAAATATTTTTTCTTTTTTTAACTGGGAAAGAAAGCAAGCTACTTTGAATTAGTGAAATCTTGATTACAAAATGCCCTTTAAGGAAAAGATGCTTTACCCTTCTTAAGTATATGAAGTCATATCAGAAAAAGAAGTGAACCACAATACATATCTCACTTATTCTAATTAACTAATTTCAAATTATTTATAATTAACATTTTTTTATATTAATGGATTTTTCTAAAAGGCTTAAGAATACTTAAAAACAGCTCTTCTACATATGTTAAACAAAGTCTCTTCAATCATACTAGAAATTTTTACTCTTAAAAAAAAGTAGTGTCAGCCAAACCTTTGTTCAAATAAGCAGAAATTTTGAATTAATAGAAATGAAATTAAAAGAGTCAATATTCAGGATATGTTTATGGTATTGATTGTGGTGATGATTTCATGAGTGTATATTTATCTCCAAACTCATCAAATTGTATACATTAAATATGCACAGCTTTCTGCATGTCAATCATACTTCAATAATATGTTTAAAAGAAAAAAGAATCAATATTCAATATATGATGATATACTGACAAGGAAAAGAAACTTGACAGGATGTCTTTTTCCCATTTACAGTTTTTCTTCATATGAACTAAAAAAAAGACAAGTCCTGAGAAAAGTTAAGCTAGTTAATGACTTATGGGTACATGAATTTTTAACCCATCCTGTTCTTTCTATTTCCGAGTCCCCTGTCCTACTTTCTTTGCCTCTTGTCTAAACTATTGTAATAAATTTCTTATTGGTCTCTTTCTCTCTCTTCCACTGAGGTTTCATGAAAATATGGGTCTTCATACTCTGGGGAAAAAAAGGCTTAAAAAGTGCTACATTAAATAATGTTTAAAAAATAATTTTTTGTACATCAAATTCTTCAAAAAGGAAAAAAACTTTTTTTATTATTCCATGTGCAATCTAAATCCCCAAGATATTACACTATATAACCCCATTTAATAATACGCTGGTATTCTAAGCAGTATGAAAATGGCCTAAAAGATAAACTACTATACAGTCAAGGTCCTACCTTCCCTTTCCAACTTTACCTCCCATTGTGCTTCCAAGACCCTGAAATATAAACTGCCCTTTTATACCTCTGAGCCTCTGCTTGTGATGTCTCTCTATCTGCAATATCCTTCCTCTCATCTCTACTTCCTGAAATCATGCCAAGCCCTAAAGGCCTAAGTTCAAAAGGAAGTCATTTCAAATTCTCCCAAGTTAGATTTGTTTTCTACTTCCCCCAAGTATGCTATAACTTGATTAAAGCATTTATTTATCTGCTCTAAGTTATATTTGTAAATATATCTTTCTCCCTCACTAAATTATAGCTTGGAAGATAAGAACTGTGTAGCACACAGTTGACATTCAAAACACATTTGAATTGAAATAGTGATTTTAATTTTTCCAAAGAATCTAAAAATAGATCTCATTTTATTACACAAATACACACAAACCTGCAAAACTGATACAACAAATATTATCATCCCTCTACACACACATATATGCTATTTGACATATTAAACATCATAATTATTATTATATTAAAAAGTTAGCATTCCTTGAACATTAACTATGTGTCAGGCACTGAGCTAAGTACTTCATACAATCTATTTAATTTTCAAAACAACCCTATAAGATAAGTTCCAATATTACTACTGATTTACAGAGGAGGAAACTATAGTTCCAAGAGGTGAAGTTACTTCCCCAAAGTCTGACAGTAAGTTCAGGCTAATAAGTGGCAGAGCTTAGAATCAAATTGTCTGTCTGACTCCAAAGTTCATATTATTAACTGCTACACTTTTCTGTCTTTCAGTATTTGCCCAAGTACTTACCACTAATAAACCATGATGCTAATGACAGTTTATTTAACCTAGTAATAAAAAGTATTATCTAGCTTCAAGGTTTCCAAAATTCACTAAAATAAAATCTGACATCTATACTACTAAACCACAACTGCAATATGAAAATGAAAGAATTACTTACTTGCACAATTTGCCTCCTGCCATGTGGTATTAAAAAACTCAGAAAGAATCACAACTACTTGCATTCTATCTGCCATTAAGAGACTTCTGGCACAACTCTGACTCTCTGAAGTATTCTGTAACAAAAAAGACGACAGAAAAATAAAATCTGAGTATTTTTACACTTTCCAACTCTCAAGGCAAAAACTTAATAAAAAGTCATTAAAATATTTATTATAACCTTTTAACATTTTGTTTGATATGATCAGATAACAATGGTGTTAATAATAACAATGGTAATAAAACAATTAGCAGCTAACATTTATTGGTACTGGGTTCACTTGCAAGGGAATAAAATCTTTGCTTCTTAAATAAGTATTTGCCTCTACAGTACAATTTCAACTGCTTAGGTCCAAATTGCTACTGTGTGTTAGTAATATATATTTCTTACTTTTTATGCCAAAGAAAAAATTCTGGAAAGCAATTCACCAAAATATAGAAGTGGTTATCTCTGGATAATGGAAATATGGTGGTTTTTACTTTCACTTTTGATCCTCCTAATTCTGCCTAAATTTTTCTACAATGGACATATATTATTTACCCTTTTTTATCTGTGGGTAAATGATCACAAATCATTTGGTTTCATCTTTGGGGCAATTTTTGGTTCAGTCTTATAAATCCACAAGAAAATCCAGTGACATATCCAGTTTGTACCCAAATAGTTTGTACTCAGAAAAATATGCTTTCCATAGATCATTTTTTTATTATACATATTTATGGGGTACAGAGTTGACTATCAGTATTTGTGTACAGTATGAGATGATCAAATCAATATTATTAGTATGTTCATCATAATTACAAATCATAATTACTCTTTGCACATAAGATCATTTCAAAAATGAAAGAAACTCATGCCATGCAAACAATAAATCCAAGTTCCTAAATACTTGATCCTTATTTTTTCCTTTCCCTTGAGCCCCAAGCAAGGAGCAAAATTGTGCTGATCCTTCATTCTTTCAAAGCTATTTAATTCCTACTATTTATCAGGCACTGTAAGAATCCTCGAGTTTTGAGTATATAAAAAGTATAAGAGAATGTTTCCAACACTGGGGCTTCAAGAACCTTCCCACAGACACACAGATAAGGAGTTATATAGCGTGATGAGTAATAAAAGAGAGAGAGTGGTAACGCCAGGGAAAGAACTGATCAGCCATGTGGAATAAAAATGAAGGAAGGCAGGCTTAAAGAAAGAATTCTTACTTTAAAATATCGCTGATATTCATTTTGGGAAGGTTACCTACTTTGTGGCTTAGTTTTGTCATCTCATTAAATAGTGAATTGAACAAAACATTTTTAAAGACCCTTTCTTAGAATTGCTTCCAGAGTAATACCAGTTGTAGAAGAAAATTTCTATTATTACTTCTTAAACAGAGCTTGGCTACGGAATCAGACAAGCCTAGATCACTAGCTGGTGATCTTGGGCCGCCAATCTAACTTCTATGAGGTTCGGTTTCACAATAGTGGGTCCTAGAGTTACTGTATTAAGTGAAATAACATACTTTAGGGGCCAGCCTGGTGGCGCACTGGAGAGTGCGCCGCTTGGGAGCGCGGCGGCGCTCCCACTGAGGGTTCGGATCCCATGTGGAGACCGGTTCCCGCTCACTGGCTGAGCGCGGTGCAGGCGCAACCCCGAGGGTTGCGATCCCGTTACCGGTCAGTAAAAAAGACAAAAAAGGAAAAAAAAAGAAAAGAAATAACATACTTTAGGGGCCAGCCTGGTGGCGCACTGGAGAGTGCGCCGCTTGGGAGCGCGGCGGCGCTCCCACTGAGGGTTCGGATCCCATGTGGAGACCGGTTCCCGCTCACTGGCTGAGCGCGGTGCAGGCGCAACCCCGAGGGTTGCGATCCCGTTACCGGTCAGTAAAAAAGACAAAAAAGGAAAAAAAAAGAAAAGAAATAACATACTTTAGGGGCCAGCCTGGTGGCGCACTGGAGAGTGCGCCGCTTGGGAGCGCGGCGGCGCTCCCACTGAGGGTTCGGATCCCATGTGGAGACCGGTTCCCGCTCACTGGCTGAGCGCGGTGCAGGCGCAACCCCGAGGGTTGCGATCCCGTTACCGGTCAGTAAAAAAGACAAAAAAGGAAAAAAAAAGAAAAGAAATAACATACTTTAATCACTTAGCACAATGTCTTGCACATAGTTAGCAACAATATATACAATTTTGCCTAGCTACTTTGCTGCCAACCCGAAAAGGGTATAGTTGGCTAAGTGTAATCAGTTATTTGATCTTCATAAACAGACGACTAGCTATTTTAAAAATCAATACAGTATGAGTGCCCAATATCTGGAACAGTTCAGTTGAGGAAGACATCAATGTACTTGGGAGAAATGAGGAAAAAGATCATGGAAGAAGGACGATTTGAACTATGTCCTATATTGAGAAAGGAAGAGGATTCTAAAATAGAATAAAATGATCATGGGATGAAAGTGGGAATGATTTGTGGTATTCAGGGAGTATTCAATAGGCCAACATAGCTAGCTAGAGTGGAGGGTACTTCTATGAAAGCAGGGTCATTAGAAGGATAAGTTAGGACAAGGTTGTGAAAGACCTTAAGAGTCATGAGGCTCAGACCATGAGAAACTGTGAGGAGTGTGACATGAAAAGTAGAGTGTGGGGAATATAAGTCTAGCTCATGATATTTAGAGTTAGGAGACTATTTCCATAGTTCAGGTATGATGAAAAGATGGTGGCAACAGTGGGGATGGAATGGAAGTGATGAATAATTTGAATAGAGATGATATATTTACTGAGTACTTAGAAGTTCTAAACGTTCCAAGTGCATTAACTCATTTAATCCTCACAACAACTCTATGAAATAGGTAGTGTTATCCTCCTGGATTCAAACCTGGCCTCTTCCACAGCATTGCTTTGGATAAGTTACTTAACCAGTCTGACATCCAATTTCTTTCTTTTTTTTTTTCCTTTTTGTCTTTTTTCGTGTCCGGCAATGGATCACAACCCTCAGTGTCGCGCCCGTACCGGACCGGGACCGGCAACGGGATCGCAACCCTCGGTGTTGCACCCGCACCTCGCTCAGCCAGTGAGCGGGAACCGGTCTGTATGTGGGATCCGAACCCACGGCGGGAGCGCCACCGCGCTCCCAAGCAGCGCACTGTAGCAGTGCGCCACCAGGCCAGCCCGACATCCAATTTCTTAAAGCATCATATCCACCTATGTATGGCTAGGTTTCTCATCTGATCAGAAATTCACTCAGGCCAGAAACTTTGTCATATCTTTGTATTCCCAACACCTAACACAGTGACAAAAAACCATTGGTCCTTGATTTATACTTAGAACTATAATACTCAAATCAGTCATAACCACTTAGCAAAACCCATGAACCCAACCATCCACTTTCATCATGCCTGTCCCTAGCAAGTTAAGAGCAGTTGGCAAAAAAAAACAAGCAGATTGTTTCCACAATAAATCCATAATTGCAAACTACACTCCTCATTTTCCTATCTGCTCATTCTCTCCTTTTTACAAATGCTATTTCAAATCTTCACTCCCTGAAACACTGATATTCCTCCCACTCTTTACTCTCAAGAGATCTAGGCTCCTAGTTGGCAGTGAAAACAAAAACCATCAAGCTGAAACACCAACCTGCTACTCTGACACCCAAACTTTCCTTCCACCCTCCTGTTACAGCTGAGAAAGTGCCTGCCCCTTCCAAAGTCCCAGCTGTCTGTGGATGCTCTAGATCCCACCTACTCTGGAAACTGACCTTGTCTATTACCCCACTCCCTTCTACAGGATCATTCACCTTCTCTACAAGATCTTCACCCTCTCTACAGGATCCTTCCCATCAAATTTAAACATGTTCAGCTCTCTTCCATCTTAGGAAAAGAAGAAGGGAAGGAGGAACAGAGGGATGGAGGGACAAAAGAAGAGAAAAAAGTGAAAGAAAATCCTTAAGTCCCACATTCTTTAGTGACCTCTCTTTATCTCCCCTTCAAGGACAAGCTCTTCAACAGTTGTCTAGTTCACTCTTCTCACTTCCTCACCTTCCATTCATGGCTTAACCCACTCTAATCTTACTTTCACCCCCAAGCACTCCGTTAAAACTACTCTTGTTAGTGTCACCAATAATGCCACTGTTGATAGATGCACTTCCAAACCTCTCAGCAGGATCTGATACACATAACCACTGTTCCCTTTTCCTTGACTTATAGGACACAGCACTCACCTGATTTTTCTTCATCTCTCTCTCTCTGCCTTCTCAGTCTCCTTTGATTGTTCATCTTCTATCCAATCTTCAACTCTTAGCATTCTTACCCATTTTTCAGGAATGCTAATCCATGCCATGATTTCAAATACCATTTTTATACTGGCCACTTCCAAAGGTATTAGTTCTGATCCAGACCTCCAGACATATAGCATTCTTACCCATTTTTCAGGAATGCTAATCCATGCCATGATTTCAAATACCATTTTTATGCTGGCCACTCCCAAAGGTATTAGTTCTGATCCAGACCTCCAGACATATCTAACCACAAATGCAATATCTCCACTTAGATGGCTCATAAATACCTCAAAATCAACAAGTTCAAAATCAAGTTAATGATCTTCCCCCACCAAATAGGCTCCTCCTTCCATCTCAGTAAATAGCAACTGTTCACTAAACTGCTCTTATTAAAAGCCTGGAAATCACTTCCTCTCCCTCACTCGCTATATTCAATTAAACACCAAGCCTTGTCATTTCTATATCCTAAATGTCTCTGAAATCTACCCATTTCTCCTTTCTGCAGTGGCCCCCATGTGGCCTAGCCACAACCATATCTCGCACCATTGCAACAGTCTCCTAAATTCATCTCCCCACATACCCTCTTCCCCTACCCTCTCCAGCCCCGATCCCCTCCATTTTCTGTCATGCAGCCACAATAGCCTTTTAAAGTACAAATCTGATCATGTCATTCTGCAGAATTAAATCTTTCAATAACATCACACTGCTTTAAAATCAAAGTCTAAAATCCTTAACATACTCTACAGGCCCACATGCCTTACACCTGCCCACTTCCACAGGCTTAGATAACTAGTCTCCTCCTTGTTCACTGTGCTGAGTTGTCTGGTTCTCAAACATACCAAAACCCTTCCCATCTCAGAGTCTTTGTACTTGCTATTTCTTTACTTGTATACCTTTTCTCCTCTGCCTCACACCCTCTCGAATTTTAGGGGTCAGCTTTAATCACTGACCACTCTATCTACTCCCAGCCATTGTCAAAATCAGCGCCCTTATTATGTGTTTTGGTAGCTTCTGGATTTTTTCTTTGCAACACTTATCACACCTGAATTAAATATTTACTTGTATAATGATATGTTTAATGTCTGTTTCAGACTATTAGCTCTTCTCATTCACAGCTATATCCCTAGTAACTACCATAGCCTGAACATATGGTATTCAGTAATTTTTTTGAATGAATGCATAAGAAGCATTACATTTTTTGATCTCTAATGAAAGACAGATTATTATGCCATGCTATGTTCCAATTTTCTCCCTATATTTCTAAGAATTTATGTATTAATCTATACTAAAAGTGTCAGGTCTGCTGCCGGCCAACCTGAACAGCCCTTGCCTTGCTATCAGTCTCTCCCTTGGTGTTCCTTCTGGTGGGCGAGCGAATTGCCCGGATTCCTCTTTCCCTCCGTTCCCTGCTGGAAGGAGATGGGGGAAGAGAACTGCAAAGAGAGGTAAGCACAGCCGCCAGCACCAACCAGCCCGTTAAAGGACACTCAGACGCGGCGGGGGTTCTGTCGAGCAGTTCCGTTTATTATCACACAGGCACTTGCTTTTAAAGGCAAATGGGGAAGGGAGGTTTTCACATCCTCCAATCGCTTAAAGGTTACAAGAGCATGCATCCTGTCTCACTGCCTAGCTATTGCAATCACCCAGTGTTCACGAGCACGGCAATCAGCTTAAAGGTTACAAGAGCATGCATCCTGTCTCAATGCCTAGCTATTGCAATCACCCAGTGTTCACGAGCACGGAAGCGTGTATTTGGCCAATAAGGACTAAGGCAAGGTTCCCGCAGACATTCCCACCCTACTTCCTCCTGGCACCGTCTTAGGCTGCCACGTTAATATGCCCTTGTGGGCCCATAATGGTGCCACTTGTAATGTCACTTAAGGTGGCGTTAGTTTTTAAGGCCCGACATAAAAGTATGTTGAATAGTCACCAGATACATAACCCAAATGACTAGCACCTTCACAAGGCCCATAATGGCGCCACTTGTAATGTCACTTAAGGTGGCATTAGTTTTTAAGGCCCGACATAAAAGTATGTTGAATAGTCACCAGATACATAACCCAAATGACTAGCACCTTCACAAATATATATATATATATATATGTATCTATCTACACATAGATACATCTATCTATTTAAATTTTAAAG
>NW_007728564.1:114797-115565 GCF_000696425.1 Galeopterus variegatus
ATATATATATATATATGTATCTATCTACACATAGATACATCTATCTATTTAAATTTTAAAGAAAGTAAAATAGGAAAGAGCTTACCAATTCAGAATTTGAGGGGCCTAAAGCATCCTTGAAACCACTCTGATGACACTGAATGGCTCAATGAAACCATGTCCCTACCAGTTTAAACTAGAAGAAGTATGACTCTAAGGAAGAGGAAATCTATCAGCAATATCATTCAGGTTTCACAAATCACTATATTCTTTACCTTGTAATAATAATGCTCTATGCAGTCCTTGTCCCAGTAATTCCAAGAAGAAATGACAAGAACATGGATTCTCATCAGACAATTCTATTATAGTTAAACTAATTCACTTGCTGTACCACATAAACAGCTTGCTAGTTTCTTTTTTCTTCTTGTTATACTCCTCTTCTCTCCCAATCAATCCATGTCTATTCACCCTAAGAAGGTGTAAACAGATGCCTTGTTCAAAATTTAGTTTGTTTGTTCTCTCTGATTAACCAACCCTATCTTGCTCTGGTCCCTCTTTTAACTCAACATCTCTTTCACCCTTTTGCTCTGAATTGCTATTGAACAATTTATAACACTCACACTGATGTTCTCCTCTTTTCTTTTTCTTGATATAGGTTTATTTTATTTCCCCGACTACACTGATAGTTTGAGGCCTGGAACTTATCCTCCTTTCCTTCTATATCCTTTTACCAGCCTAATATTCAAGTAAAGTGCCTGTTCATTAACTGATTTAGATGAAAGATGGGGT
>NW_007728564.1:116994-118527 GCF_000696425.1 Galeopterus variegatus
ACACTGCTAATAATCAGAGTGGAACTGGACTCCTGGCAGACTAGCTCCAGACTGTTTTAATAACTAGAATGAACTCCCATAAAGTATCTCTTTTAATCCTTTTCACAGCCACATCAGGCAGCTGTTTTCTCCATTTTATAGGCTCTGAGAAGAAAATTAATCCAAGGTCAAACAGCTAGAAAGTGGTGGGTCTGAAAATTTCTGGCTACAAATCTCAAGTTCCTAACCTCTACCAGTTTCTGCACTCCACTTGTGGTTTCAGGAAAGGGTCCTTCCAGAGAACTCCAGGTAGAGATGGGGAAAAAACTATGGTAGAGTTGGGGGTTGGGATGAAGGAAGAGGAAGGAAGATAGGGTTTGGGGAGCAGGAACCCCAAGAAAACAGTCATACCTATCTGCAAATGTTTACCAAGAGGATGCCCAATAGCATCCATGGAGGCAAAATCCAAACTCCAAATTTCATGTCACCCACTTTTTCTGATGCCCCAAATTCCACGGACCCAATCCAACCCCTTTTTCTTACGGTTAGGGAAACTGAGGCTCCCACAGTTGATCATTATCACATCATCCTCCTTTCCCAACCCTCCACGCCATAAGATACGGATGTGCTCCTCTACCCACCCCCATGGCTCGGCTGATGTTGTCCATCTTGTTGACGACCTGTTGGAAGAGGGGATAGCAGGTCCGACAGAGGCGCACGGGCCGGGCGCTGCGCACCAGACACCCGGTCAGCTCCGCACTGCTGTTGGCGAAGTCCAGCAGCAGCTCCCGGCACTCGGGATCCAGATCTGGCAGGTCCGGGGGTAGCGACAGTGGTCCAAGCCCTCCGCCCTGCATCAGGGACAGAGACAAGTCCTCCACCTCAAGCAACTGCTGCTCCGACAGGAGGTCGTGGAAGACCCCGTGAGAACTGCTGCCGAAAGGGAGCAAGCCCAGAGCCAGCCCCGACAACAGCAGCAGCACGAGCAGCAGCCTCGGCAGCAGCCACGACCCCCNGAGGGACGCGCGAACCGGCGCAGGCGTTGACTTGTGGGCCCCCGATCCGAGGCTCGCCCACCCAGTGACTACAGGAGTCCTCCACTTTGGACAGTTACATCTCGGGGTCTTGGCCCTTGAACGCCCGCCGCTCTGGGAGTTCCCTGCGTCCTAGAAGTCTGCGGAGTTTCTTCACATCGCTGCGGAATTTTCCTCTGCGGAAATTACCGTCGAGTGAGTTCCCGGAGAAAACCCGCCGGAAGGTGCCTTGGCAGGTTTTTTACTTGCTGTTTCTTGCTATAATTTTTTTCTTCAGCCTATCTGGAAAGAGTAATAACGTCTGTTGATTGTTATTGGTAGTGGGGCTTTGTGCCTTCCAAGCTTTTTCTTTATTTACGTATTTATTGGAATTCAACTGTCTGTGTCGGCGCTGGCCAGTAGAAGTCCTGCAGTGATGGTGGAAGCATCATACGTCTGCGCTGTTAACATGTAGCCACAGGCCACGTGTGGCCCTTGTGCCCTTGGAGTATGGCTACTGCGACTGAGGAACTGAATTTCT
>NW_007728564.1:119329-136463 GCF_000696425.1 Galeopterus variegatus
GTCTGCGCTGTTAACATGTAGCCACAGGCCACGTGTGGCCCTTGTGCCCTTGGAGTATGGCTACTGCGACTGAGGAACTGAATTTCTCATTTTATTTGATTTAAATGTAAATAGCCACATCTGGCTGGTGGTGACTATATTGGACGCAGTTCTGGTCCCGGGGTGGCCCACGTGCAGGTTTGCTTAGAACTGAAGGGGTTCCTGGGAGACAGCACGTTCAGTGTTAAACCCGGGAAATCTTGGACAAACCTCTTCAAACGTTCATCCAGTTTCTGACATGCCCAATGCAGTCTTAGGGGACACTCTAGAACCTCCGTCCTGATACCAGTCCTGGGCTGTAAAATGAATCGAAGCTTATGACCTGTATCTTACAACAAGTATCTTACAAATTTGGTAGAAAAAGTACTTCTCGGCTGTTTTGTGTCATCATGCTTTCCAGGGGTTATCATTTTTTGCCTTGTAAATTGCAGAGCTACTGCACTAACTCCTATTTAGCTTAGGATCCTAATTTATGTTTCTGAAGGTTCTTATACAGTTACTTTTTACCCCATCCTGTTTGGGTATTTTGTGTTTCTGTGTTTGCTTGTGATAGCTAAATTTTGTTTCATTTTTGTTACCAAGAAACTGTATAGTAAGAAATTTTATTTGTGTAACAATAAATGTATTTCCAAAAGATAAATAAGTTGTCTTAATTTTCTCAAGTGTCATCATTTAGACCTTTCTATGTATTAGAATTATTCTTATAAATTCTCTCAGGCACCATCATGTGTTGCTAGTGGATGTGTAAATTGTTAAACTTCTGTGGAAAGCAATGTAGCAGAACCAACAACATTGCAAATGCACATACTCTTTGACCCAGCAAATTCACTTTCTAGGAATTTATCTTAAATATATACTAACCTTGTATAGATATGATTATTCATTGCAATGTCATTTGTAATAGTAAAAGGTTGGGTTAAAAAGGCATGTTAAAGACATTATAGCCCTTCCTGGAACAATTCAGTCCTAAAGGTCAAGTAGAGCAAGGTAGGCATCTTTGCTCGTTGGGGTTGGGTGTCAAAGGCCAGAGAGAGTTGTCAGAGCCCAGGTAAAATGTGGAGGACATTCACATGAGGGAGGGAGGCAGCATCAGCCTGATGCAGGGTATTGGCTCCTGAGTGGGATATAAAGAGTTTCCATGAAGGGGGGGTGGGGGGGAGGCAGTGACGGGGAGGTTGCTTACATTCGGAGGGATTGATCAAATAAGTAAATATATTAAGGATAATGGGAGTCTGGTTTCTCTGTCAGAGAAGGGAGTTACAAACATGATAAGGGAGAAATGAACTCTGTAGTGTTGGATTAAACTTAGAAACAGCACAAACTCACAGCTTGAAATATATATACAGAAATAAATATAGATGTATATGTGATATATTTTTATATATATGTATATATGTACATATATACACACATCATATATATGTGTATGTGTGTGTGTGCATTTCCCCTAGCTCTGTCCACTGAGAAAGCCTAGTAGCACCAATAATAATGAGCCCACATAGTGCCCATATCTTGGCTTCTAAATATCATTCTCCACTAAAAGGAACCAAGAATCCTTGGAGAAATGGCTGATTCCAACAACGGGGTAGGGAAAGCACAAAGGTGAGCCAGATCATCTAGTGCCAAAGTAAGGATGTGCTCAAAGAATGATGAGAACTCGTCAAGAGCACACAGAAGCCAGCTTGAATAGGCTCCCAACGGCCCTGCTCTGAGACAATTTGAGCATTAAAATAAATAATAATGGTTAGTACATTATATCCCATTGAATAAAGTGGGAAATCATTAGTCCATAGTGATATATTTAAATAAATGAATAAATTGATAAGGAATAAGATATTTCCATATTTTCAAAGATTACCCCCACCAAAATACTATTACAAATGGGAGCAAAAAAAAGAGTATTGTGTATGAAGAATGATGTCAAAAAAATAAAAATAGGGGTTGGCCAGTTAGCTCAGTTGCTAGAGTGTGGTGCTAACAAGGGTTCAGCTCCACATACTGGCTAGCCACCAAAAAAGAAAAAACAAAACAAGAAAAGAAAACCTGAATTGATTGCAAAAATAAAAATAAAATTTTAAAAAGAGAAAGAGTAAATTTACAGTGGAGAAGTTTGTCAGACTTCACATTAATCAAATGATCAACATGAACATCATTATAATGGGACATACAGTAATTGTGTGCCACCTGATAGGATGCAATTAGAAGAACAAAGCATCACTTCTGTTATATTCTTGCCAAAGATGCATAACCTGATTCTAATCATGAGGAAGCATCAGACAAACCAAATTAAAGTTCATTCTACAAAATATCTAGCCTTTTATCTTCAAAGGTGTTATTTATGGCTATAAAAGTCAAGGGAAAATTGAGCAACTGCACCTGACACAATGGACAGTACTGCAAAAACTAGGAAAATTTGAATGGTGTCTGGGAATTAGATGGTAGAAATGTATAATGTTAATTTCCTGATTTTGATATTTGTATGTGGTTATGTAAGAGAATGTTTTTGTTTGTAGAACAAAACAGGAAAGTGTGGGACATCAGGGGTGATGGGATATCAGGTCAGCAACTTACTCTCAGATGGTTCCAGAAAAAAAAAAAATGGTTTGTACTGTGCTTGCAACTTTTTTGTAAGCTTGAGATTGTTTCAAAATCTAAAAATAGATTGAAAAAATTAGGGTACAGCAATACAATAGAACTCTATGCATTGGAAATTTTATGTACTCATGTGGAACAATTGCCAAGATAAGTTAATGAAAAAAGAAAATGTGAGACAAAAGAATTTTTAATGCTTGGGAATGCATATGTATAGTCTGTCTCCAGAAGAATACACAAAAACTGGTAACTTTTTTAGAAGAATTGAGTGGTATGGGAAGGAACAGAGTTAGGAGAGAGACTGTTCATTGTAAACTTTAGTACTTTTAAAATTTTGTTCCATGTGATTATACTTCTTATTCAATAAATTAATAAAAATGAAAAGATAGAGTTTCTTAACTTGTCAGCTATAAGTGAGCTCAGGACATTTGTGAATCTCACAAAACTTAACAGAATTTTGTAAGTCTGTATATTTTTCTGAGAAGAAAGTCATAACTTTCATCATAGTCTATGGCATAGGAATCTGTGATCCAAAGAAGATTAAGAACCATAGATGTAGAATAAACTCAAATAAGAAGTAAGGGGAAAAAAGATAAAATAAAATTCCTCAAAATTCCTTCCTCCAAGTTCAAGAGGTTGCATTAAATTTGCTTTTTATCTTACATATCTTAAGATATGAGAAATAAACAAAGCAAAACAAAAAGCAAGTAATTCATGTGGTAGGCACTAGTATAAACAAAAATGACTAGAATATTGTGCTCTCAAAGAATAGGACATAAAAACAAATGTGTCCAATAAAATTAAATATTAAAGGAGATACTGCAGAGGCATTTCGGAAGCATTAAAGATGGAAGGAAGTAACTGTGCCTAGATGTTTGTGGAAGGGTCAGAAACCTCTTCAGAGAGGAGGTGATTTTTGTGGAGGGGTCTTATAGCATGAGTAAGAATTAACCCAGTGGCAGTTCCAGAATGTCTTAAGTAAAAGGAGTGAGTAGCAACAGTCTAGCTAGAAAGAAGGACTAGGGAACTTGTCTTAAAGCTGCATTTTCATGGCAAGCCCATTATTTTTACATAGAGCCATGTTATCTGGCTGCCAGTTATCTCAAATCCTGGCAGCAGAAAAAGGCTGGCAGCTCAGCACTCAGTAAATTTTTATTTAGTCCCCCTATTTTCAGCAAAATGTCCCCACCCTTGAATATGAGTATGTCTTCTTGGTCCAGACTCCCTCTGCTTCACTCTCTCCAGAGATCAGAACTTCACCGGTATTTTGCTGGATTTGGAGTGGGACACAGAGTTGTGGAGAGGGTTATTGTAAATAGACTTTCAATCATCCTGTTTTTGCCTCTTTCTTGACCTGCACTTTCAGAGGTACCTGATGTCCTCCACTTCCTAGATTATTTGAAGATTCTATAATATAGTTCATTTGCTTTCTTTTCCTACTGCAGGCTTAGGAATCAGCTTTCCTGGTTCTGCTAAGTCAGTTAGTATTAGTCCATCTGCTTTCTACCTTCCAATATTTTTATTTTGTTTTCTCCGCTCTTCTACATCCTTAGGTGTCTTTTAAAAAGTCCTTTTACTGTCATTTTGTTGGGATTTCAGGAAAGAGCAGATTTAATTATGCATTCAACCTGCTATTTTAAATGGCAATCTTCTCTGTGTACCTCCCTCTTCAGTAAGTCAGAATGTGTATCTTATGCTCTCTCCAGCCATGAGGTGATAATCTTGTGGAGAATGTAGATGTGTCCTATTTATATTTGTATACTCAAGAAGTACCTGGCCTGATACTTTGCACATAGAAGGCACTCAAAACTTTTGTTACATTGAATTTACATAATGCAAATGCACATCTGCTTTAAAGGCTATTTACATTGATACAGCAGTAGAACTTTTTTTAAAATTCTTTAGTACGCAAAAAACACTGTAAGTTAACTCCTAATGCTTATAAACTTTGCATGTCTGGGTAGAATGGCCTGAACACATGGAACATGTAAATCATGTTGTTCATTCATGACACTTTCAAATAGTCCCATGTGTTTACTTTGGTGGCCAGTCTCATTTCCAAATCTCTCACCCCCAGGTAGATTATTTTAGCATTAGGAAATATTTTTGAAATGATGAAGTTGAATCATCTTTACCTGACAGACTACCTGTTTATAAATGTATATTTCTAACAGATGAATCTTATTCGAACTTTGAGTTTATGGCAACATATTTTTAATATTTGCTCAATAAAGTGAATGAAAATATTTATGAATATGTGTGCTTCAGTAGATATATTATCAGTGACCAAAGTCTGAACACTGAATCTATCTAATATAACAGGAAGCTCTGTTGTTGCTTAAATACCTAATACATGATGCTGTTTCTCCCATAGCCAGAATTCACAGGTCTAGGAATCAGGGGGGTGAAATAAGAGTGGTACTACTCACTATTACCCCTGGTCACTCACTAGCAAAACTTTTACTTCCTGTTCCCCAACCTTATATTCTGCTGGCCTAGAGGTCCTAGTTCCAAAGGGAAGAATGCTTCCAGAAGGAGGCACAACAATGACTCCATTGAACTGGAAGTTAAGACTGCCACCTGGCCATGTTGGGTTCTTTTTTTTTTTTTTTTTTTTTTTGTCTTTTTTTCGTGACCGGCAACGGATCGCAACCCTCAGTGTTGCGCCTGCACCTCGCTCAGCCAGTGAGCCGCCGGTCTCTATGTGGGATCTGAACCCTCGGCGGGAGCGCCGCTGTGCTCTCAAGCGGCGCACTGTAGCAGTGCGCCACCGGGCCGGCCCCCATGTTGGGTTCTTGATGCCTCTGAATCAACAGGCAAAGAATGGAGTTACTGTGCTATCTGGGGTGATTGATCCTGACTACCAAGGGAAAATTGGACTACTACTCCACAGTGGAGTTAAGGAAGAGTATGTTTTAAATACAGGAGATCCCTTAGGGCATCTTTCATTACTACTCCCTATGATTAAAGTAAATGGAAAACTACAACAACCTGATCCAGACAGGGCTATGAATGGCCCCAGACCCTTCAAGAATGAAGGGTTGAGTCACCCTGTCTGGTAAAGAACCATGACTAGCTGAGGCGCTTGCTGAAGGCAAAAGGAACACAGAATGGGTAGTGGAAGAAGGTAATTATAAATACCAGCTATGACCACGTGACCAATTACAGAAATGAGGATTGTAATTATTATGAGTTTCCTCCTTATTTTGTTATGAATATGTGTATGTGTGTGTGTATATATATATATATATGTTCATATATATGCCAAATATCTTTATTTTCTGCCCTCTCTGATCTCTTATATAACATAAAATATATTATATCGACTTTATATCATAATATTTAATATTTAAGTATTGTTAATTTCACATCATAGTATTTAAGTTACTAAATATCAAAGAGAAGAGTAAACACCACTCAAGTACTTTACCTCCTCTTCTGGGGTAGGAGTTAGTGCATTTTCAGTTGAATGGAGATAGTTGTATCATACTGGGTGGAAGTATGACCGTGTTATCTTTATTTGGAGATACTATGTCTGCCAAGTTAACAAGGGGTGGACTTGTGATGGTTAATTTATTTGGTCAAAGATTATTCTGGATGTGTCTGTGAGTATTTCCGGATGAGATTAACTTTTGAATTGGTAGACTGAGTAAAGCAGATCGTACCCCTTAATGTGGGTGGGCCTCATCCAATCCATTGAAGACCTGAATAGAACAAAAAGTCTCTAAGAAGGAATGCCTCCTGCCTGACTGCTTTAGCTGGGACATTAGTTTTTTCCAGCTTTAAGACTTGAACTGAAACATTGTCTCTTTGGATCTAGTGCCTTCAGGCTTTTAGACTGGAACTTACAACATCCGTTCTCCTGGTTCTTAGGCCTTTGGACTTGGACTAGAACTACACATCAATTCTCCTGGGTCTCCAGCTTGCCAACTGCAGATCTCGGGACTTCTCAGCATTCATAATCATGTGAGTCAATTCTTTATAATAAATCTCATATATCTAGCTATTCAAGTATATATGAGGGTACTTTGAAAAGTTTGTGGAAAAATGGAATTAAAAGATAATACAAATCTTTCCATGGACTTTTTGAAGACCCCTCATACACAAGAGTACTTCAAAGTTCATGGAAAGATTAGTATTATCTTTTAATTCCATTTTCCCACAAACTTTTCAAAGTACCCTCGTGTGTATATACTTACAGAGAGAGAGAAAGAGAAGAGAGAGTGAGCTCTGGATATATAGATATATATCTCCTATTGGTTCTGTTTCTCTGGAGAGCCCTGACTTACAAAGATACCTTAATTTTAAGTAGAAAAGTGATTATACTATTTTAAAATGTGGTTATTATTTATTCAATGCTTATTAATAACCACATATGGGTTTTTCTATCTCTTGACAGTTTCAAAGTATGTTTTACTATTTATTGTTTGTTATCCACTTAATCTCCTGGGATATATAGATTGCTAGAGAAATCAATAAGATGATGCTATCTCTATACAGTATGCCTTTTTAAAAAAATCAAATTCTAAATATTCTTTGTAAATAAGTCATATTCACTGTGTGCATGATAACAGAAGGAGTATGAAGCAAATGTTAACAGACAAGATAAAGTATATGAATGTCCATGTCTCAGAGAAGTGGATGTTCCTGAATTTGCCTACAGCAACATCTGGAGCAAGTACCACTGGTTATCATCCTTCTACCATGCTTACTTGAAGACAGGGCCAGTGTTAAAATATTTGCTTTTCTTATAAGCTATTTTATCTTCCTCCCAATTCTAATTCTGCCCAATTGCTCTATTCAAGTAAAGTCATTTAATCTCCCCTGTCGATTGATATTTTAATTATCTAATTCTCTAATTCTTTCCAGCTGCATCTACCCCAGCTTTTTATGGAGAACTATGCTTTCTGTATTTGAATAATAAAACTATTGACAGTGTCATTTTTCAAAAAATAAAGAAATTACCCACCAGAGAAACTATTCTGCTGCTCTGGATACCATGGGGGAGATGGTTGCCTATCCGTTCCCTTTTATTCATCTGCTAATGTTATAAAGACCATGACAACTATTTAAACTAATTATTTGGTTTTACAGCAAAGAAATATTTATACATTTATATATACGTATAAATTTTGGAATAGTCAGATGTAAGCCAAGATCTCATTTTGACTCTCCCGGGGTACCTTGATTATATTCCTAAATCTTTAGGCAGTGGATTTTCTATGCATTTGAGGATAACTACTGGCTGATCTGATGGAGGCAATGATATGACTGTGGGACTAACCAATATGAAACTATCTTTTTTTTTTTTTTTTTTTTTTTTTTTTTGCGGCTGGCTGGTATGGAGACCTGAACCCTTTACCTTGGTGTTATCAAGCACCGTGTTCTCTCAGGTGAGCTAACTGGCCAGCCCTGGGACTCACCAATAGACTTCCATCAAAACAGCCTATCTCTTAGAACTCTTTTGGTTTTAGGAAACAGAAACCAACTCCTGTTAACTTAAGCAAAAAGTGGGAAATACAAGGATAAAACCAAGGTCATCTCTCAAGATGGGACTGGAACTATGCACCAGACACTCTCTGCCTTTGTTCCACTGTGTCTCCTTAATTTTCCTCATTCTTCATGGTAAAAAATATAGCTGCACAGACCCATTTTTTTATATGTCCTGCATTAAAGATTTCAACCCAGACATAGACCTGATCTCTTATTCCACATTTCCCAAGAGTTTCTGTTCAGCCCAAATTGTAGCCAGGATGAAGGTTAGGCATCATGGTGGATAACCATGACTGCTCAGAGGCCAACCTGTGACCATGTGGATGTGGGGGAAAGGGAAAAGTTTGCAGAGAAGGGGAACTGGGTAGCAAACCTAATAGGTGTCCACTGCAAGACCCTTTCTTTTCTCCTAATGGAAAATGGATCTTCAACAGTGGCCTTCTGGAAACCATGCTGGGGAAAAGGAGGTAGATGGTATTAAAGCACTTTTGGTAAAGGGAGGAATTTTGAGCCAACTGGGCCTTTGTGGGCCCCTTCAATTCATACCGTAAGTATGGTTATTAAAAACGTACCTCATTATTTGAGCCATTCTTACACAATGAGATTTAATTAATTGTGGCACACTTATTCTTGGATTTTGATCCATCTTCAAATGCAAATACATGTTGATTATCTAAATCAGCTTTGCAGAGATTCAACTCAATTATTATAGTAGCTGAAATAACCATAATGTGCGGGCAGTGATTCCATTGTTTCCATCTAGTAAACCAGTGAGTTTCAGCCTGAGATCCCTAGACATCTAGGGGTCTACAAGGGAAGAACTGAAGACCCATAAGCTATTTCCAATATTTCATAAAATCTAAAGGAAATAATAAACTTACCTGGTACTATCGTGGAACAAACTCTGCAAGAAAGGCTCCAGACACTTGGAAGGTAGGAGAGTCAGAAGGTTTATTATGAGCGGGACCCAGGTGGACTCACGTCCTGAGAATCCTGGGACCCTGAACATAAGTTTGACAGGGTGTTTATAGGCCATAAGCTTATATCTTAGACAAACGGCTGTTGATTTTAGTTTCTTCTCACCCATGTGACTTAGGCAACAGGCAAAATTAGAAAGGCAAGCGGGGTGAGCTAGCAAGTTTACAGAAGCAGAAATGCCTGCCAGCAGTTGATTATTAACTAGGCAGAATTCTGGGGGCCCTGAGAGATAAACACATTTAGTTACAGAGACATTTTACAAGTTAGTCAGAATTTAATTTTTGAATTTTTCCTCATTAGTACAAAGTGGTGATAGGCTACCTAAAACAACAAATTTCTCTGCTTCAGAATGAAATTATATCAACTCAGGGCAGCAAGTCTGTTATTCCATGTCGATTTTAAGCTCTGGTTTACTGTATATACGTACACACACTTATATATCCCTGATTATAAATTCTAGGTAAATTAATGCCATCCTGGGAGAAATGTGATTTTAATGAAATTGTATGTGGCCACTGTTAGCCAAGTTATATTCTAAAGACTGTAGAAAGAAATTTAAGACTCAATGTTACTAAAGCCATCTTTTCTGGAGATCTTTAAACATGAGATAATTAGCCATCTCACTAACATAATGACCTAGAGAAGATTCTTCTACTTTCCTCTTAAAATATATTAAAATACCATCCACCCCATTATTAGAAGTTGTACAAATTAGGATAATATATTGTCTTAATGACAGAGACCCATGGATAATAAGTTGTTTCCAGAAATGTTCTGCCTTTAGAGCATGAATTTTGGGTCTTCCTGTGAATGTCAAGACTTTGGATGTTCGGAATTTCCTACAATTCCTGGTCTCCATAATGGTCACAAGCACTTGGTTATTTCTCTGCTTCATTCCAATATTGGGCCCTCTGGGCCCAGATGTAAAGAACAAGATGGATAGGAAAGGTTTCTAAGATACTAATTCTCTACTTATAGTCAAGGCTGTTAGCAACCTTTCAAGCCCTAGGCAGTTATACACATAATTGCCTGAAATCCACTTTGGAGCAAAGCCACTCCTCTTCCTATAGCCAAGTGATGTCAATAGGTCATTTTTGGCAGCTTTAAACTCTTCTCTCTTACCTCACCAGGGCTTACAGCTCTACACTAAATTGCTATTCTGATCCACCTTTCAGAAAAGTAATTAATCCCAATTCAAATGAGAAGGCCCATAATTGCAAATCACCTTTAAATGTACCCTCTACTTCAGTCTTGAAAAATGATATATCTAAATTTGAGGGAAAAAAATGTTATTGGGATTAGAAGCAACAAGGAAGACCCAAATTCTAATAAGTACTAGTTTTTGAAAGCATTGTTTAAATATAAAGCTACATATTTATTCAAAATCAATTCATATGTGAAGGACAAACCACTTCCCAAATAGGCTTCTTTGTGAGGTTATGAAAAGGGGTGAGAAGTAGGTAGGACATGCATTAATGAGAATAAGGTCTTCTCACCTTTAAGTGCTTATACAGGATGTTCTTTGTAAAGCAAATGTACTGAAAATTCCCCGTTTCTTCCTTGAAGCATCTGTAAGTCTTCTTTAGATTAAAAATAAGCTTTTTTGGTGGACACATGACAAGGGAGAGGTTCAGTGTAAGAAGCAATATGTTATTTTTAAAAGCTCCAGCTCAAATTAAGTTTACATACGGTAGCTTTTTAAGGAGAGTGGGTTTCAACATGTGAGCAACTTAGAAGTGTAACATTTCATTTATAGGTTCAGAGTAGCTTTCATTTCCCTTACTAGTGTGCTTCTAATTAAATCTTAATTGTATGAATCATTATGAAATGAAAGAAACACTGTTATACTGGATTTCCCCTAAGAGGAAATCAAGATGGCCCTCCCAAAAATGGCTAATCCATAGAAAAGGAATAAAACTATATGGAAATGAGCCTTAAAATTAAAACTTAACATTTAGGGCCGGCCTGGTGGCGCACTGGAGAGTGCGCTGCTTGGGAGCGCGGCGGCGCTCCCGTGGAGGGTTAGGATCCCATGTGGAGACCGGTTCCCGCTCACTGGCTGAGCGTGGTGCGGGCGCAACACCGAGGGTTGCGATCCCGTTGCCAGTCCCCGGTACGGGCGCGACACTGAGGGTTGCGATCCCGTTACCGGTCAGTAAAAAAGAGACAAAAATGAAAAAAAAAAAACCCTAACATTTAAATTTGCATAATTAAAAATTTATTACAAGTAATATCTTTTTTGAAAGACCAAAATAATTTAAATATATGTGATTAATTATAGTAAATCACCCAAATGAGGAACACTGAGTAGGTGGCAATATGTAATAAAAATTTAAGTTGGTATGTTATCATATACCAATTTAAAAATATATCCTTGGGAAATAAACATTTTTTTTAAAAAGATGACCGGTAAGGGTATCTTACCCCTTGACTTGATGTAGTCAGCACCACGCTCTCCCAAGTGAGCCAACCAGCCATCCCTATATAGGGATCTGAACCCATAGCCTTGGTGTTATCAGCACCACAGTCTCCCAAGTGAGCCATGGGCTGGCCCTAAAATAAACATTTTTTTTTTTTTTTTTTTAATAAAGATGACCGGTAAGGGGATCTTAACCCTTGACTTGGTGTTGTCAGCACCACGCTCACCCAGTGAGCGAACCGGCCATCCCTATATAGGATCCGAACCCGTGGCCTTGGTGTTATCAGCACCGCACTCTCCCGAGTGAGCCACAGGGCCGGCCCAAATAAACATTTTTTTAAGTTAGTTTACCTTAAAGTCAAAAGAAGAAAGGGCCAAAAATGTAAGTAGCCCCAATTCTGCTTTCTCCTAAGAGAGAGGTTTTGTCTGAATTGTAAGATAATTGTTATATTTGTCTCATTACACCTCTTTGGCATGTACTTGGGTAATATATATGTTCAACTTAACATGAAATAATTTTCAAAAATAAATCAATTCCCCTTCCATTTTTAATTTCTCCTACCTATAGAGTCATCATTCCTGAAATCTGGTCATTTTGAATTTAGAATTTAAATGAGCTCACTCTCTTTTCCATTACCTCCTGTAACTAGCTCTAGAGAGAATAAATGAAATAGTAACTTCAAGAAAATACCAAGAAAGTCTCCAATAATTTTGTGGAACTGAAGTTGAAAACAAAAAGAGTATTTCTCATATCCAGAGAGCTAGAAGATAGCATCTCAGCCCTAGGTTTTTCTCTTAGTCTGGGATTGAGAACTTATTCTTTTTTGAGAAATTAAGAAAATACAGAAAAGCATTGCCTATAATAATGTAGCAAACACTTCATGCATTCACAGCCCAGAATTTAACAGTTATTAACAGTTTTTCATGTTTATTTAAAGTCATTTTGTAAGGTCGCTGAGGAAGGAGACGCTAGCCAGGTAAAGGAAGAAAAGATTTTATTAGCAAGCGGCAAGTGGACCTACCGGGCTGAGCTGAAAAATGGCATCAGTGGCAAGAGGCAGTTAGGTGTCTTCTTTTATAGGGTTAAGATTGGCATCTGGCCTAGCCTAGGAAGATGGTCATAATGTCCCATTTAGGGTACAGCTTGCTCATGGGAACAGACTTGAGGAGACAGAAACCTTGGGCTAATGGAAGGAAGCAGTTACACTCTGGGTACAACCCGCTCAGGCTGCTCATGGGAACAGAGACTTAGGGAAGCAGAGATCTTGAAGAAGGAAACTTAGAGAAACAGAACTAAAGGGTGGGGACTTTCTAAAAGTCAGGCTCTCAGTTCCAGGGACCTAACAATTTTTATAAAAGTAATTTTTAAAATTCCCCTTCATCTTTCCTCTAATCCCATTCCCTCCTACTTCCTCCCCACTCCAGACTATAACCCTCATAATTTGGTGTGCATATTAGTATCTATTGCTACATAACAAATTACTCCAAAACTTACTGGCTTAAAACAGGAACATTTATTTTTCACAGTTTCTGTGGATCAGGAATATGTATAGTTTAGCTGCATTCTCTGGCTCAAGATCTCTCACAAAGCTGCAATGAAGGTGTTGACTGCAGTCATCCCCAGATTCATGTGTGACAGAATCTGCTTGCATATTCACTGAATGATTGTTGGCAGGATTCAATTCCTCAAGAGTTGTTGGACTGAAGGACTTCAGTTTCTCACTGGCTTTTGGCTAGAGGCTGCCCTCAATTCTTTGCCACATGGGTCTCTCCACAGAGCAGCTAACAACAGGCTGCTTGCTTCATCAGAGCTAGAAGAGCCAGAGCCAGCAGGAGAGAAGCCACGGTTTTTTATACTAATCTTGGAAGTGACATCCATCACTTCCATTCATTACAAGGAAGTCACAAAGTCCAGGTCACACTCAAGGGGAGGAGATTACACAAGGGCATGAAGCCTAGGAGGCAGAGATCATCACTGGGGGCCATCTTAGGGGGCAGTTACCAAAGTGTGTATCTTTCTAGCTAATTATTTATAATTTTGTATAAATTTTAAAAACATTTTATATATAAAAATGTACAATGTTTCATATTTTTTAATTTATGAAATGGTTTTATATATTACGCTTCCTGCTTTTTCCTATCAATATTTTATTTTTGACATCTATTCATGTTGATTTATTTAGATCTAGTTAGTTCCTTTTAACCACTATTCAGTATTCAAACTATGGATTACCACATCTTACTTAAAATTCTATTAATGTCTATTAATAAATTTTGGTTTCTTTTTTTTTTTTTTTTTTGTGTTGCTAATGATGTGACAACGAACATCTTTGCACGTGTCTCCTTGAATGCATATATGCAAGAGCTTCTGTAAGCCCAGAAGTTGTCAAAGTATTACAGCATACAAGGGTACTTCAAGAATTTCGTGTAAAGATTCATATTATCTTTTAATTATATTTATCCATGAACTTTCTGAAGTACCCTCGTACTTCCAAATTGTTATCCTAACTGATTACACCTGTTTATACTCACACCAGTAGTTTGATTTATCTTTTTTCCAACTTCCATGCCAACCCTTAATGGTAACACATGGTATCTCATCGTTTTACTAGGTTTTCTTCCTAATTACGTGTAAAGTTGAGCATCTTCTCATATGTTCATAAATTATTTGGGTTTCCTAGTCCCTTGAGTCTTTGTTCACGTATTGTGGCAATCTTTCTAATGTTTGTGCTTTTCATTACACTTTGATTATATGTCTTTCGTCATACAGAAAATTTTAATGTAGTCAACCATTAGTCTTTGCCTTTATGATCTTAACTTCTTGTGTCTAGTTTAAGAAAATTCTGTGACCCAAAATCCTAAAGATATTCCTTATATTATCTTCAATTTTAAAGTTTTGTTCTTTTAGACTTAGAGCTTCAATCTATCTGAAATTTGCTTTTGTATTTTCTGCAAAGTAGGGGTCTTAATTTTATTTTTCTATATCAAAAGTGAATTGTTCCAACATTACTTATCAATTCTTTCATCCTTTCACTTCTATAAGTCTGTTTCTGGGCTTTCCATTTCACTCAACTAATCTATTTAAACATTCCTGAACCAGTACCAAACTATTTTCAGTGTTAAAGCTTTATAATGTCTTGTTATTTGAAAGAGCAAATCCCATCTCATTACTTTTTTTTCAGAATTGTTGTATATTTTAGGTATTTACTCTTCCATTTTAATCAGTTTCTCAAGTTGCATAGAAAATCTAGGTGAAATTTCTTATTGGAATTGTGTTAAACATATATCAAATTTGAGGAAATTAGCATTCTGAAATTTGAAGAAAATTAGGAAATTTTCCTAATTTGAAATTAGTTCTGAAATCGAATCTTCCCAAACAAGAACATGATATATATACATATATCCATTTTTTAAAAGCCATCCTTATATCCTTTATAATATATTGTAGTTTTCATCATTGAAAGTGTATACATCTTTTATTAAATTTATTCCTAGCTACCTTACAGTTTCTTTGCTATAATCAATGGGATTCTTTTTTCTATTAGGTCTTTGTTGATGATTTATAGAAATGTCATTGATTTTTGTGTTAGTATTGTGTAAAGAAAATTAAACTTTATTAATTGTACAAGTTTGCCAATAAATAACTTTAGATTTTTCATGTATATTATTATAGCATTTGCAAATGACAATTTTTACTTTTCTGAGTGAACGTTTGTCATTTATTTTGGTGACCCAGCATCTGAACTTCTTTCTATGTTTGAGAAATTTCTCACTTAATGACTTTCATTGTAGGACAAAGACTGCTCCCTTGTAAATTCTTAAAATATTCCCAGTTTCCTCACCTGGCCTTCCTTGCAGCTGAGGAATAGGCGTGTGACTGAGACTGTAGTGGTGACAGCAGTGACAGTGACAGCAGTGTTGGAGCAGAGTTGGCATTAATGTTACCATTACAGAAATGATGATGGTTTAAAGGTAATCTCTAGGGCTCAGTGGTGGCAGCAAGGAATTCCTTGTCAGAACATTTCTGCAGTATGTAATGAGCACTTCTGTAGACTCAGCCTTAATCCTGGTTTTCCAGTGATTCTGTGAGCTGCCAAATATTCTCATAATAACACTTTTTCTGATTAATTAGCCAGTCAGCATCTAAGTTTATAAGTAAGCACTCTGAGGGATATGTTTTGGCTCTTTAAACATCTTATCCTTTTTTTTTTGTCCCATTGGATTGTCAAGGACCTCTAGTACAATTTGAAAAATAGGAGGGCTAGGATCGTCTTGTTCCTAACCTTGAAAGGAATGCTTCTGAAATTTCACCATTCAGCATGCTGTTTGTGTTAAGGAAATTCCCTTCTACTAATATTTTGCTAAAAACTTTTTTTTAATCATGAATGGGGACTGAATTTTTTCTAATGCTTTAAAATGTGTCTTCTGAGATAAATGTATATTTTTTTAAAATGTTAAATTAAATTAATAGTTTTCTAAAGTTATTGCACTCATTATAAATCCTATTTGATCTTTTTATATAATGCTGTTTTCAATTTTCTAATGTTTGGGGCTGGCCAGTTAGCTCACTTTGTTAGAGCATGGTGCTAATAACACCAAGGTCAAGGGTTCGGATCCCTGTATCAGCCAGCTGCCAAAAAAGAAATTCTAATGTTTTATTTAATATTTTACATTTATGTTCACAAGTGAAATTAAATCCTGGACCTTGTTGTTATCAGCACGATGCTCTAACCAACTGAGCTAACTGGCCAGCCCCTAAAATTTTATCTTCTACTCTGATTTGGGTGTCAAGGTTATTCTAGCCTCATAAAATGAGTTTGGTATTTTTCCCTCCTTCCTATTTTCTAGGACAGTTTGTAAAGATAGATTTTTTTTCTTTCTTGAAAGATTGCTAAAACTCACCTGGACCTATGTATTAGTCATGGTTTTTTTTTTTTCTGTATTTTATGATGCTTTGACATCTTGGGGCCTTGTAGAGCTAGCTGGGCAGCGACTGCCTCTCCTAGAGTTAGCAAGCCAACCAATCCAAAATTCGTACTCCTCATGTCTCCTTTTATCAGGCTCCTGCAGTCTAGGACATTATTCTCCTTCCCTAAATCACTACAGAACCAGGTGCCAGACAACTAAGGGATCATCCCTATATTCCAGAGCCCACCAAAATTACTTAAACTATCCAATCCTAAACTTGCTCAGTTTGCCTACCATCCTGCCTTCATTCCTTCCCTCAAAAACCACAATAAAGGCTCCAGCCCATACTTTTCCCTTTGTTCCTTCTGCCTCCTAATAGATCCTGGTGCTTTCCGATGTGGCGTGCTGTATTCCCTGTTTCTAGGGATCTGTAAGTATACAAACTTCTTCCTTCACAACAGTCGTTTCCATGTCTGCGTGTCTTACCACACTGGATTAAAACAAATCCTGGGTACATTTTTAAATAACCTGGTACCTTTTAGGAGAGTGAGTTTCTAATACTAATAAAATTTTCTTAATAGTTCTTATTCAAGTCAGTTTTTCTGTTTCTTCTTGAATGAATAATGAGTGTTTCGTAAGTATTGTTGAATAAGTGTTAGTGATTTTTAGTTTTCTATTGACTATGTCTGTTTTCAAATGTATTGG
>NW_007728564.1:137132-139154 GCF_000696425.1 Galeopterus variegatus
TCCCGCTCACTGGCTGAGCGAGGTGCGGGAGCAACACTGAGGGTTGTGATCCCGTTGCCGGTCCCGGTCCGGTACGGGCGCGACACTGAGGGTTGCAATCCGTTGCCGGACACAGAAAAAAAAAAAAAAGAAGAAGAAGAAATAAAACTGGCTGATAAAAAAAAAAAGAAAGAAGCAAGTATGTTAACCATAGAAACTGTTATATGACCTAATGTAACATTTGGCCCTAAACCTAGTCCATCAACCTGAGGTTCAAATCCTGCCTCTGCCACTTGCTATTTACCTCTTATTTACCTATTTAACCTTGTGAAGTCACAGTTTTCACATCTGTTATAAACCTTACAATTATTACAGCAGTAAAAATAATATATGGAGAACCCCTGGCACTTTAGTAGCTTTACTAATAGTAGTTACAAAACTCTCATTATCAAAAAAGGAAAAACATAATATCCTTTAGAGAAGAGGAAGCTTTCCTGACACTAAATTCTTAAACCCACCACCTACCACAGATTGAGTTCCCTTTCTCCTCAAAGCTGGGGATGTGGGTTTAGTGAAGTGTGTGGTTGCATAGAATCATGTAACTAGTTGTGGCCAATAAGTTTTGAACAGATCTCTTCCAGGCTAGAGCATTTAATTGCAATTACAACACCTTTCAGAGCCTTCTTTCTATTGGCCATAGCAATTAGCAACACTGGAGTAGAAAGCTTGCTTCATTAGCGTGGGTCCTAGAATGGGGAAGCAAGGAGCAGAAAGCCCCCAGATTCACTGCAATGAATATGTAGCATGACCAATAAATAAGCCTTTGTTCATAAGGTCCAGGGCTCGATCCCTGTACCGACCAGTCACCAAAAACAAAAAACCTTCGTTCTTGTAAACCACTAAGATTTGGGATTGTTTGTTACTAAAGCATAGCTTAACCTCTCCAAATTGAAACAAGAAAGTAACAGTTTCTTTGGTCATAGATATTACTGTAGGGACTTCCATGCATAGAAGCATCTGGAAGCTACAGAAATGACTTGTGCTACACCCCTATTTGCCTACCAATGGACCAACTTAGACGCAGGAGCCACAGCTGGTCATGTCTTGTCCTCTTGAGTACCTCTTGTCCACAAAATAGCAGCTCCTCTTGGGTAGGGTATCAATACTGCTACCCACCACCCTCTAGTTACCTTTTATTATGGTGAATGAAAGGATCCTTTAATGAAATAGATTATGGACAGGTAGAAAACTGTTAAGTAGATCAAGTATGTGAAATGAAATTTTAAACAGATTGCTGTTTTCAAATTGTAAACTACATATCTATATAACATTTATTTATTTTTTATTTTTTATTTTTTTGTCTTTTTATTTTTTTGTCTTTTTCCGTGTCCGGCAACAGATCGCAACCCTCAGTGTTGCCCCTGCACCGGACCGGGGACCGGCAACGGGACCGCAACCCTAGGCGTTGCTCCCGCGCCTCGCTCAGCCAGTGAGCGGGAACCGGTCTGTATGTGAGATCCGAACCCTCGGGCGGGAGCGCCGCCGTGCTTCCCAAGCGGCGCACTTATCCAGTGTGCCACCGGGCCGGCCCCTATATAACATTTATTAAATACACTTTCCCTCTTAATTGTTTTGACACTTCCTTATTCTGTATTATCATGTATAATCAACTATATCTGACTTATCTTGATTTTGTGTAGGTTCTTATACCACTATATTACTGTTTTAATCAGTATCATTAGTATTATTTATAATTGCTAAATTGAAGCAGACAAGATGTCCTTCAATAGGTGAATGGATAAATAAACTGATATATCCATATAATGGCATGTTTTGGGGCAATTAAAAAAGAAAGAACTATGAAGCCATGAAAAGACAAAGACAAACTTTAAGTGCATTTTGCTATGTGAAAGAAGCCAATCCAGGGCCGGCCCGGTGGCGCCCTGGATAGTGCGCCGCTTGGGAAGCACGGCGGCGCTCCCACCCGAGGGTTCGGATCTCACATACAGACCGGTTCCCGCTCACTGGCTGAGCGAGGCGCGG
>NW_007728564.1:139893-141251 GCF_000696425.1 Galeopterus variegatus
CAACACTGAGGGTTGCGATCCGTTGCCGGACACGGAAAAAGACAAAAAAAAAAAAAGAAGCCAATCTGAAAAGTCTACATACTATATGATTTGAATTATATGACATCCTGGAAGAGAAACTATATAGACAGTAAAAAGAGCAGTGGTTGCCAGAGGTTTGGTGAAAGACAGGAGGGTTGAATAGGTGAAGTACAAGGAATTTGGGGGAGTAGTGAAATTATATTCTGTATGATACTGTAATGGTGGATACACAATATTTTGCATTTGTCAAAAACTTTAGAACTTTACAGAAGAAAGAGTGAACTTTAATATAAGCAAATGTAAAAAAAATCATTTAAGATGTCGAGGCATCACAGGAAGGTGTGCATACAGTGACAAGAGAATTGAGCTATATTACAAATGTATGAAACAACCTCACTAAAGAAGGTGGGGGCAAAAGGTTCTGACCTAAGTAACTTTGGAAATTAGTAGAGTCTGTAGGACTACAGGCAGAAGGAACTACACATAAGCATTGTACTCTAGTTGATTTGTTTCCCACAGGGGTATGAGTTAACAATTCTGATACTGCTGTACATGTAAACTGGACTTGAACAATAATGTAAATGCATGGTGGGAACAAGATTTCTCACTCTTAGAATGGAAATTTACAGGGCCAGCCTGTGGCTCACTCAGGAGACTATGGTGTTGACAACATCAAGGCCATGGGTTCGGATTTCATATAGGGATGACTGGTTTGCTCACTGGGTGAGCATGGTGCTGACAACACCAAGCCAAGGGTTAAGATCCCCTTACTGGTCATCTTTAAAAAAACAAAAACAATGGGAATTTACAGATAAGCAAGAGACTAGAATGGATTAGACTGGAGACATTGGAGTATGAACTATATTAAGTTTAACTTAATATAGACACAGATAGTTACATACAAAAATATTTATAGATATGTGTATATAAATGGATTAGTATACACACATATATTTACTTGATCTGTAAGCTGAGAGAGCCTAGAAGCAATGACATTCTAGTAGCAATAAGCACACCAAACACTCGGATCCCGGTTTGTAATACCAATTTCCAGTAAAAGGCACCAGGGTTCCTGGGAGAAATGACTGGTTCTAGGACTGGGGGTTAGGAAATACAAAAGATGAGCCCAGAGCTTCTGCAGTAGCACCAGAAAGTAAGGAAATGTTTGTTTGTTTTTAAACCTACATGGATAGGAATATTTCAGAGGGACACAAGAGCCAACTGAATGAGCTCCCAGCTGTGAAAGCTGGAACAATTTGAGCAACAAAATAAAGTGGTAATGGATTATACCCTAAAGCATAAATATTCATGAGCCCATACAGATACAAATGATTAAA
>NW_007728564.1:142182-143407 GCF_000696425.1 Galeopterus variegatus
CTGAATGAGCTCCCAGCTGTGAAAGCTGGAACAATTTGAGCAACAAAATAAAGTGGTAATGGATTATACCCTAAAGCATAAATATTCATGAGCCCATACAGATACAAATGATTAAAAAATAAATAAATAAATAAATAAATAGGGGAGAAGAGACAAATCTCCCTTGTAGAAAAATTCCAATTAATTTATGTAGATACTCTGTCCTCAAGGAGGTGGTGTATAATTCCCCACTCTACACGGGTGGGTTGTACATAGTGATTTCCTTCCAAAAAGTACAGTATGGAAGAGGGTAAAAAAGAGTATCTTTAGGACTTCCGGTCAAGATTGCAGAATAGACGGTCCCTACTGTCACTCTCTCCCACAAATCACCTCATTTAAACTATAAAAACATAACATCAAGTGCATATAGAATGGGGAGACATCCAGCGGGGGAGGCAGAAGCTCCGCAGAGACCACATGCCCTGCGGGGCCGCTGTCACGTGATCTGGCAGATAGGCTTCACTGCCGCCACCCGGCTCCATTCCCAGCCCAGCCCAGTGCGCACAGAGTGGGGAGACGTCTGGCAGGGGAGGCGGAGGCTCCGCAGAAACTAACACACCCTGTGGGGCTGCCACTGCGTGATCCAGCAGGTAGGCTTCACCAAAGGCACCCGGCTCCATTCCCAGCCTGGCCTAGTGTGCTCGGAAAAGGAAGACGTCCGGCAGGGGAGGCGGGAGCTCCACAGGGACCACACTGCTGCCGCGTGATCCAGCAGCCTGGCCCAATGTGTGCGGAGCACAGAGACGTCCAGCAAGGGAGACAGAAGCTCCGTAGAGTCCACACACCCTGTGGGGGGGCCACCACCACGTGATCCAGCAGCAGGTAGGCTTCACCGCGGCCACCAAGCTCCATCCCAAGCCCAGCCTAGCGTGCACAGAGCAGGGAGACATCCTAAAGGGGAAGGGGAAGCTCTGCAGAGACCACACGCTCTGCTGTGCCTCAGCACATCCCAGCAGCCCGGGCCAGAGCACATGGAACAGGGAGAAGTCCAGCATGGGAGGTGGAAGCTCAGCAGAGACCACACACCCTGCGGTACGGCCCCATGATCCAGCAGCCCAACAGAGTCCAAGCTGACCAGAGAGGTGGCTCCCCAGAGAAGCCCAAGACCCAAGGCAACCACACATGTAAGGCACTAGTGGCCAACTGAGCAGTCACTGAGGTAGCCATACCAAATTGGCAACCACAG